>NC_134706.1:5235914-5488414 GCF_043290135.1 Rhipicephalus microplus | reverse complement strand
AGAAAAGAATACATAGACAAGACACTAGAACATTATTAAACACTGGAAAGCAACTATTATCAACTGCAACTATGTTATACAGCCAGTAGTTTATACAAGAATAACAACAAAGTGCTGGCAAAAGCAGTGCCTTCGACAGAATAAAACGTCATCAAGATGCCACAAATGGCCGAAAACTGAGACAACATGACGTCGGTTAGACGTCATCACTCGACAACATCGCTTGGTTAAAACTGAGCCTATTCCGGAGGCACTGCAGCACCATGTGACGAAAGTCTCTAATACTTCTGGTACCCGAATTGGTGCAGAACATGTTTTGCACGGCCTTAGGAATTGGGGGCAGGATCAATACCATCGACTGAGAAGGAAAATGCTGTTTTAGCTTCTTGGGCAGAGACGTGGGAGTTTAGTTTTGTGGGCGGTTGAACCGTGTGAGTTTTTATTTTGTGGGCGGTTTGATCCCTCGTACGCGTGTTCGTAGGAATCCACGTTATGCATTCAAGGTGTAAAACTCGCTTGCACAAAAAAAAAATTGAGTCCATCCCACCCACCCTCTCAGCATTGGTTCCGCCTGCGCCCGTAGCAACAGACCACAACATCATCTGCTATTGCGGGGACTTGAGTTGACGACAATCCAAGTAGTCTAAATTCTGCGAAAATATCGACTTTAGAGAAATTTTCCTTTGAAGTTCCTTATAGCGCGCTACATTCCACCCACCTTCCTTGCGTAAGCCGCTGTGATGGCTTACGCAAGAAAGGGACAAAGGAAACACAGACACGGTGATGTCGGTGGTGATAAGATATGAATGCCGGCCGCGTCCGCGTTGCTTCTGATATATTTTCGTGCCAGCCGTGTTCTATATCCGTGTTGATTTGTTGACTACTTGCTTTCTTTTTTTTTTTCGTATTGCTCTCGACAGAATGAAGGTGCCGTTGCCACGAATGAAACAAATGATCTATAGTGTTCAGCAACGCAACGCGGACGTGGCTCAACGGGGGTAGGTGAGCTTCTATAGTTTTTTTTTCTTATTTCTCTCATGCTACGTTATTCTGACTAGCGCCGCCAATGGTTCGTAGCTCTCGCAACAACGTTCTGTTTCGAAGACGGCGCGTGCAGGGAAGGATTCCTGCCGACGCAGCGCAGCGAGCGGTGCGTTTCCAAGAAAGGAGCTCGGAAAGCGCAATGTCGTTTCGGCACCGGCAACGTGCGGGAACAAATTGTCTGCCCCTCTCATCGCATGCGTGAGCAGACGAGAAAAAAAGTCAACAAATAAATAAACCTGGTTGATCCTTCCGCCATACGAATAGGTACAACGCGAAAGTGAATCATGAGTTCACCAGGGCATATATTATACACTTACAAGAGCTTGGAGAATGTATATTGGTGCCTGGCAGCTACAGTATGGTTTGACGTCGATACACCAAATTGACACCTAGCAGCACATCTCCATCTCAATGACTAGCGCCATTGATACTGATTTATGCTTATGGTAGGTAAAGGGGTTAAATACACCAGGACACGCATGCAGTGGATTCCCGTGCAAAAATGACATAAACGAGCACTTAAAAGGTCGCAGGGTCCCTTTTTCTTCTCAGTTGATATCTAACAAGAGAACAGAAAAGACAGAAGATGACGTCACGTGCCACTGCCAAGCGCCATCTTGATTTTCTTTTGTTCAGGTCATGCGCTCCCCGATTTCGTTCACCGCCCAAAGAAGAGCGCACTAACGGCGTCATCCGACGTTACATGGCATGATCACACGAAGGAATTTGTTATGTTATGGGCACGGCGGCACTGACAGTACGCGGTGGTCTTACAATCCGCTGATCTTCTTTACGCAGCTTCTCGGCTTGTTCGGGCGTGTGAATGCCAGTCACCCGGGATCATTTGTCGGAGGCCTATCTGCGCATGACCACCATTCAAGACAGCACGTGTCTTGCCTGCCGCTACCAACGTCGTTGGATGGACTATCTCACGGATCGTCTACGTCGTTGCTTACAGCAGAGGATGTCAGCCTGCAGGCGGCGCCATCGTGCATCTGGACTACATATAAGCTACCTCCGTTCTTCAAGCTCAGTGGGCACGGCGGCACTGACAGTATGCGGTGGTCTTACAATCCGCTGATCTTCTTTACGCAGGTGAGATTACCAAACGAGAAGTGTATCCGTACTAGCGACTCTTTTTTGCTTGTGCTGCCGTGCCCACAATTGTGTGTCATGATGTGTACCACCTCGTCTGTACTAAAGAAATTGTTGTTACTACTCGGTGGAGATATTGAAACAAACCCTGGCCCTGAATTGACGCAAATCTGTAAGCAGCTAGAAGCAATTGCTAGCGATATTAAGGAAATAAAAGAGACCCGATTGGTCAACATAGAAAGCAAAATGGATACCCTCACGCGACTGGAACAAAAGGTCGAGGCGTACCAGGAACAAGTGGCCTCTATGAGTGCTCAAATCCTGGTTCTAGAGAATAGAATTGATGAATTAGAAAACTACAGCAGGAGATCAAATTTGATTGTTTACGGCATACCTGAGGTTGAAAGAGAGACCAACGAAAGGCTAGAGCACGTAGTGAACAGTGAAATCATTGAGGGCACTCTGGAACTGAATCCGGTTGCAATTGAACGGATTCATCGTTTAGGAAGGCCGGATCCAAACAAGACACGACCTGTAATCTTCAAACTGCTTGACATGAGAGATAAGAGCAGTATACTAAAGAACGGTCATAAACTGAAAAATACTAATTTTTCAATTGGGGAGGATTTTTCAAAAAAGTACGAAATGTACGTAAGAAACTGTGGGAAAGTGCCAAACCGAATCGCGATAAAAAGGAGAAAGTTGCATTAGCATTTACCAAATCGTACATAAACGACAAAGCCTATGTCTGGGACAGCGATAAAAATGAACGAGTACCACTACAAAAAAACGACGCCATGAACAGGAGCCGCCCAATGACACGGCTCCATGCATTGGCAATAGGGTCATCACACTAGGCAAGAGTAAACAAAACGAACCATTCCATACCCTTTAACAAACACGGCGCACAAAATAACAAACATTTGCAAGGAACGACAGCTGCGAATCATCAATTTAAATGCACGAAGTGTCAATAACAAAACAGAACAGTTCGAAATTCTGTTACTTCAACATGACCCTCACATTGCGGTAGTCACTGAAACCTGGTTGCGCAGTGATGTAAGTGACGACCACGTTTCCCCCCTGGTTACAATATTGCTGCATCATAACTCACGTAACAATATATACCGGAAAGATAGGGAATTTAGGGGGGGGGCGCGGTTGCCGTTTTGAGCAAAAGATCAATAGAAGCCATCTTTGTTGATAATCCTTTTGGGCTTCAGTGCGCATGTCTTAGATTGTCTTGTTGGGGCTTCAGTTTCATTCTTTATGCTCTTTATAGACCACCGGATGCCGGAATTGATTATGCTGCCAAATTACGGGATCACATGCTTCAGTTCCAAAATAGCAAAATAATACTGATTGGTGACTTCAACTTACCAGGAGTCAACTGGGAGCGGTTCCAGACAGGCTATGAATCCAACAAACAAATACATATTTTGTTTGATATAATGCTTACTCACGACTTGATCCAATTAGTTAAAAAAAACCACTCGTGTCAACGCTACATCCAGTTCTGTACTAGATCTTGTATTCGTTCACCGCGACTTTAGAGAGAGTACAGTAACAGTAGAAAAGGGCTTGTCAGATCATCATCTTGTTTGTACCTCTCTGCCATTGGGTCGGTCTGTCAGTACTGATAAATGTTCATGACGCTCTTTCAAGGATTATTCACAAGCTAACGATGAATGTATAATTGAGCATTTGGAATCTTCCCTTGATGATTTTGATGGGGACGACGTATGCGCCCTTTGGAATAAATTTAAAGAAATGTGCCAACACTGCGTACAAAATTTTGTGCCAAACAAGCGCAAACGAGTCTATAAACACACGCCTTGGGTAACCCGGAAGATAATTCACCTTAAGCGAAGAATTAAACGCTTAAAAAAAAGACATGTACAATCGCCCGTTGTAGAAGAGATAAAGAATACTTTGGCACGTGAGGTTCGTGGCTCCAAAGACTATTATTTTCAAACATTGTTGCCTAATTTTATTAAAAATGACCCCTGTAAATTTTGGAATTATATTTCTGAAAAAAAGAAGCCGGTGAAGGAAATTATGGTGGGTGGTTCTGTTATTTCAGACCCGCAGGCAATTGCTCAGCATTTTAACCAGTACTTTCAAAGTGTATTCTCTGATTCTTGCGCATGTATGTTGGCGCATACCGCAGTGTATCGTCCTAGTGATGTTGGCTTTATTTCTTACTCTGGTGTGTTATCTATGCTTTTGAACCTTAATACAAAAAAATCATGTGGTCCCGACAGCATTCGAAACATATTTCTTCATCGCTATGCTGAGTCACTGGCTAAATTTCTTGTTGTTTTATTTCGTACTTCTTTAATGTATGGCGAGCTCCCCGAAGACTGGAAGATAGCTCTGGTTGTACCTGTCTTTAAAAAGGGCGACCGCCTATGTTTTCAAAATTACCGTCCAATATCACTGACATCTTCTTGTTGCAAACTAATGGAACACATTGTCGCCACTCGCATTCTTGAATACTTAAACGACCATAATATTCTAACAGGTTTCCAGCACGGGTTCAGGAAAGGGTACTCCACCGTCACACAGTTAGTTACAGTATTTCATTCGTTTGCACACACCTTAGACAACACCGGTCAAATAGATGCAATATTTCTAGACTTCAGTAAAGCATTCGATAAGGTACCACATGACAAATTAATTCTTAAGATGCGAAATATTGGCCTCCCCGAAATTCTGGTCACATGGGTTGCAAATTACTTGACAAACCGCAAACAACTGGTCATAATAGATGGAATAGGGTCCGGCTATCTTGATGTCACTTCGGGAGTTCCTCAGGGAAGTGTGCTGGGTCCATTGCTTTTCATGCTGTATATAAATGATATTGTTAAGGAAATTGCAACTGGTGTGCAAATTCGGTTGTTCGCGGATGATGCAGTCTTGTTTCGGGATGTTTCGTGCTGTGCTGATCAGTGTGAACTTAATACCAATCTTACTAATATACTTGAATGGTGCAAGAACTGGGGAATGGTGCTGAACGCCGACAAAACACTGTATCTTCGCATAACACGAAAGAAAGTTCCGTACGACTATCAATACACACTAGGAACATCGCCATTGAAACAAGTCACCAGTCATAAATACCTAGGTGTCACACTAACCAGCAATCTCTCGTGGAATTTACACATTGACAATATTTGCTCATCTGCCTTTCGTAAGCTATGCTTCTTAAAACACAAACTCAGAAATTCCCCTTCTAACGTCAAGCTCCTCAGCTACTTTACTTTTATTAGACCTAAGCTCGAATATGCCTGTATAGTCTGGGACCCCTACACTAATCACAACATCCGTAAAATAGAAAGAATTCAGAGAAAAGCTGTAAGGTTTATTTATTCTAAATACTCACGTACTAATTCTCCCTCACAAATAATGCTTGCTAACAAAATCCCCAGCCTTGAATCCAGGAAAAAGTGCTTCCGTCTTGATTTCCTTTCTTCACTAAGTAAAGGTGCACTGTCCATTGACCCATCTCCGTTCTTGTCACCGTTACAAACAAGACCTACTAGGCACCACAACCCGAATGCTTTCGCCCCATATTTTGCTGCTACTGACACCTTCAAGTACTCTTTTTTTCCGCGTACGATACAAGAGTGGAATGAATTACCCCCTGTATAAGTGCCTTGTTTGCTTATATTGTTTGTATTTTTGCATTTTATCTTCTTGTGCCCCCCTGCTTGGACCTAACCATGGTCTGCAGTATGTATTAAATAAATAAATAAATGTTGTCACGAAGCCGTAAATATTGTGATAGCTGACGCCATGAGGAGTTATATGATGAGCTTATCAGGGGAGCATTTCTTGCATCACTCGTCTCGGACACCGCAGAGCAATCAACGCCGACAGTTCAATGTCCCGTTTAATAAGGCATCTGAGACTTACGTCTTGAAACAATGGTACTCGGTAATACACAGTCAATAAAGGCGTCGTGAAAGAAGCGCCAAGGCGTGCCTCTCCCTCCCCACCTTAACAATCTAATCCACACCTGCACACTCATGCATATACTCGCCACAGCTCCTTAAGAACGCGAGAGGCAGAGATTGCGGAAGGGGGGAAACTGCGCGTAAGTTGGGCAGGATTGTGAACCTTCGCACATGTCCATCGGCAGAGGAATCTGGTATGTGACAAACCTGTGATGGCATGCTGACGTCATATTGAGTGTCATCACGTGATGATTCTTGCGCTCCTCATGTTCATGCCAACGCTCCTGCACAGCCGTCAGTTTTTACGTTCTGCGAGGTATCTAAGATCATAACCTTAGAGGATCTCTATACCACGTCTAGTTTAAAGAGCCTTGCAACACTTTTTGAGCATGGTTAGAAAACGCTGCCGATGGATAGTAGAGGCTCCCTAGAACACGCAAGTTAAACATTATAGCTCAGCATGGGGCGTGCAATTCATAATATATCATCAAAGTCATCTAAAAATTCATTTCTGTTATCTGGACAAATGACGGAGGAAACCCCAAAATTACTCGTAGAAGGCCTTCTATCAGCTATTGGCTGATTTGAAAATGGCGTGCTTGATCGTTACAGGGATTGCCGCGGGAGGCTGTAACGTGTTCACACGTGTGAGCACGCATTCAAAGAAAAAAACAAAGAAAAAGTGCTCAAGGTCATGAGGCGCACGTGACGTACTTTCTTTGCCCATACAAGTCTTCCCCCCTCCACACAATAAACTAAAGGGAGCTCAGGCCATTACACTCAGACGATTACAAACACGAACCTATTCAAACCCCCTGTTAATTACACGATTTATTCGGAGTTGTGTGTTCCTACAACATGTGATAAATGCCACGACACCATAGATCTTGCTCATATGTTCTGATCTTGCTCCGCGTTAGGCAGTGAGAAGGAAAATACTGAAGAACGATGGGACGTAGCTTTGCGCAGTACTACATTAGTGGGACAATTATGGACAGTCCAACAGGCCCACGAAGCGGCTGAAAGGCTAGGTCTTTCGGTCCCAACGTGAGAGCGGCCTGCTTAGGGCTATGGCACTAACACGACCTATTGGACAATAAAGTTTTTTCATCCACCAAACACCGCATTTCTAATGGATGATATGGAAATGATTTAGGCCCATGAGCTCAGATTTGGCTGCACGTTAAAGAACCTCAGGTGGTCAAAATTTCCGGAGCCCTCCACTACAGCGTCTCTCATAATCATATGGTAGTTTTGGGATGTTACACCCCACATATAAATCAGTCAATCCATCTAACCCCCCCATGCCCAGCTTCCAGCGCTTTCGTCAGGACGAGAGAAGAGCGAATGCGATTGCAGCGTGCGACAAATCTTTAACTCCGCTCGTACTGGATGGATTATTAAAATTTTTATGGCGCTGAATTCGTGAGGCAATACGCTTTTCCGGTGAATTGTTTGCATGATTACTGGAAAATGTGTTCTAGGACACATTCTCGCCTTCGCTATCCTTCCTACAAGCGCTATCGTTTCCTCACCACTGCTTCCTACATGAAATATGTTGAATGCTACCACTAACCAGAGAGCCAGTCAGAATTTCACGCTTTAATATTTCACGCTCTGTTTGCGCTGTCGCGAAAACAAAACATTAAGTGGCAAGGGTGTGGCATTTGTTTATCGCACACGATGGTCATCATATACCAGGTAGAACGGGCATGCGACAACACGGTTAAGCAGAGTACGAAACAATTCGCTAAAGTTATCTCACGTAAGTTGACCATTCGAGAGGTTATTTCACCCTGACGTCACGCAAACAAATTGTGACGTCACATATGGCACTGCGAGAACGGGAAACGTCAGTAGAGAATAAAGCTCTAGCTTTTTGCATTTTTAGGTGATGCTTATGGGCCCTTCACCATAACAAGAAAAAAAAAACATGCGCGTGCTACAAGTCGCACACATGGCAAAGTTGCGGCAAACGATTAACCTGAGGGAGGCTGGCGTCTCGGGTCTCGGCTGGTAAAGCCCTTTGCGAGAAAATTAGACCACAACGGTAGTTTAAGCCCCAAGGTAATTAGGGAACGTGGCGTTGCTGTAATATTCACGCATGCTCTGGCGTCCCAGAAAGTTTTCTCCGCAATTAAACGAAAAACTGTGTAAGACATACGGATACGACTCCACTTGTATGCCTGAGCACAAGGGAAAGGCTGGTTCCTCCGCAAGTAGACTCGGGGTATCTCATATCGGTTACGGTACGAATTGCTACGTTTTCTGTACCAATAATCACAGGGGTTCCTTAAGCTACGGAGGACGCTGATATCTATTTAAATTGAAAGTTTATTTCATTACATCGCGATAGGAGGAGCACTAGCAAAAAAAAAGTCACAGTTTCGCCGCAAGGGCGAAGCAATAGACTACGATAGCATCAACTTGGAATGTGAATGTGACGTTGAGAACGGCAAGCGCATCAAAACATGCAGGACGCTGCTCACACATAAATGATCCACGAAAACAACACACACAGGACGAGAGCCAACTAACACGTTTGCAGCTCGACGCTTAATCTGATGTTTAAACAAAAACTACGCACAAAACGTAATCACAGGCACAGACATGAGTGTGAACTAACAAGTGTCCCTGTTGTTACTTCGCCGTGTTTGAAAAGCGATGGCTTTTTGCAAACGGTGCCTGCCCAGTGAGCCAAGTGATCTTTTTGCGCCCGGCAACTGAAGGTAATCGTTCCGATCACAGCCGAAGGGCGCATTCACAATTGAGAAGTGAAGCCAATCGAAATCGCCAGAGCGCCCGGGAAACCACGACCGTGCGCGTCGAGAATGTTCCCACTCGTTCGGCCCCTCCCAGCCGAGTGTGTCCATATCATTCTATCGCAATAAAAATAAATTATAAAGAATATTTAGAACCCCCGTCTTGACAGAGTGTTTTGCTCTAGCTGGTGGTATGTCCGTCAATAATAATAATAATAATAATAATAATAATAATAATAATAATAATAATAATAATAATAATAATAATAATAATAATAATAATAATAATAATAATAATAATAATAATAATAATAATAATAATAATAATAATAGTAATGATAATAATAATAATAATAATATTATTATTATTATTATTATTATTATTATTATTATTATTATTATTATTATTATTATTATTATTATTATTATTATTATTATTATTATTATTATTATTATTATTATTATTATTATTATTGGTTCCCGAACCGCGATATGAACATGAAGAACGCCGTCTTATAGTTCTGTGGTAAATAGAGCAGCTTCGACAATTTAACCTGCGCTTAAATTTAAGAACACAGGCCTCTAACATTTCACCTCCACGCAAAGGTGGTCACCGCGGCCGGGATTTGATCTAGCAGTCGATGGGTGGATAGAGGAACTTGATTTGTAGTCCTAAGAAACGCGAAGACTAGCGCGCAGTGGGCTTCTCTCACGTTGGGACGGACAGGCTAAGCCGGACCACCGCATCGTGGGCTCTGTTGATGGCCCAATGCCGATCCCCCCTCTTTGGAACTTCTGATGACAGAGCACCACTTGGCCGGGCTGGCTAGCACGATGTGTACTAATGAAGCGAATGACCCACGTGTTTTCCTAACCATTTCGAGTAAACTGGATCGAACGGCATGACACTTCGGAGAACAGGGGTCATACTCATTTGTCAGCAAACTATAGGCACACTACGTGCTCTAATTTATTTCCAGCAGCCTGACTCGTTCGGACATTCTTCATTGCGAATCCGGGCGTTGATGACCGAATTATTCCACGCGGTGTTCCGCCAACAATTCGGCATTTCCGGTGAGAAGCACCCAAGTCGTCGCCGGCAGCACTTCTGGAATACATGCTGTGTAAATAAGTACCATTCACTAAGCTACGAAAGAGAAGCGCCCAGTTAGATGTGTTTAATCATAGCGATGGTAATTGCTCAAGATAAGCCATACTTTGCTTTTACGTTAAGCGTATCTCGTGTTTGTAAGGCAGCTGCGAGACGCGTTGGCACAGCACGAGGCACTTTGTTCTGCTTAGGTCACGACACGCGAACGCTGCATTTCGTCAGCGACATTTTTCATTTGCAGGTCACATTTAGTGGTGTCAGAAAAGTCCTCGCACGCGCATACGACCGAACGATTTCCGAGCGTCGCTCAGTAGGACTGAGCCATGCTGGTTCTTGGAAATCCTTCCTAAACGAACTTAGACAGGATGGATATCAGGAAAAGAATCACGTTAATATTAGTAACAAAGCTTTTTGGAACATCAAAGTGAAAACCAGGCGTCACACAATGCGAATGGCGTAACGAGGTGGACGTCCAATTATCCAACTCATTAGAAATCTTGTTCTTGATCCCCTATTAACCGTGGCGCATACCCACTTCAGGCATCATTCTTTATCGTCGATCGTGAGCCACTGCATCGAAAATTGCCCGAAATTCCTAGCAAGCACGTATGTAGCAGACACCACGCTTCTCTGAAGAATGACGAAGGATAGCATAGTGAATGCTGACCTACTACACAAAAATTATTATTTATGACGTAGTGGGTACCTAGCAAGTGTACCTATAGCAGTTACCCAAATAGTGTTTAGAAAATGCTCTTAAAGGGCGCGCTTCTAGGTATCGTTGTGACTACGCTACGCGTTCCACGCAAGCCTGGCTTTTTTGTGTTGTATGTTTGAGAAATAAACAAATAGCGCTATGGCAGATGCATTAGCATGAAAATTATTGGGTCGCTGCATTCGATGTTTCGTGAAATGCAAAAATAAAGCATTTAATGACACATCATGGTTGTGGAGTCTATTTCTCTTCTTTAAATTCGTCTATAAGCAGAGTAAAAACGTTGCATTGAGAGAAAACAGACTTACAAGGACACAATTGCATGTGTTCCTTCTGATGGCATGTCTGTGTTGATAATTGTCGTTCAATTCACTTATTATTTACCTATTTGTGATGCGAGGCAACACTTAAGAAAGTTCGAGAACCAGGTGAGTTCGGGGTTCACGACTTTCGGGGTACCTCGCACGCGAGGATGTAACACAAAAGAATGTTTCGCTTATTTGGCGCTGTTTTCTTTCTTTTGCATAGGGCGTATGTTCCAGATACACGTGCGTACGTACAAAGCTTAACTGTGCTGAAGAAATGGAAATAAATGCGAACAGCGCGCCACTTGCTTTCACCAGACTCTTATTTCGGTGGCAATAGAGAGGTAGTAAAATTGTTGCTGATTGATATGAATGCATCGACTAAAAACGCTTAATGTCACGTCACTTTTTTTCAAGCTTTATATCGGTACATGTTTGCACTTCACTCATAGAGCGCCCTAGGAAGAACTAGGTGTTTAGTAGGTGCTAACTAGGTGTTAACTAGGAGTTGCCACGCAGGAAGCTGCAGGAACAGTTTTTATTTCAGGCGCCCTCATTCAATAAAGCAACTGATTAAATAAAAGCTCCATCATATCATTCCTTCTTCATTGGGGTTCAGTCGGTATCATCCACCTGCGTCGCGAAAAATTTTTCCACTTCACTCCACTTCTCTTAATGAACCTCCGAAGTATCGAGCTGGGCGAAGGCCACAGCCCTTGCGGAAGAGCGAAATCTCCCCCTCCCCTCCTTACTTTTCACTTGTTTAAAAAAACTCATTAGTTGGCTTAGAATAAGCGACGCGTAATGAAGAATCGTGGGAAGTGTTTCTCAAAGAGCCGCTCTTCATTCCACGTGAACACGCGCCTCTTACTTTTGTTTCCTTTTTTTTTTGTTAATAATACTCGATCGGTATATTAGGTTCCATTGCTCCGAAGAGATTAAAAGAAGAGGAAAGAGGCTCAATAAGGATCCCCATATAAATATGGAGATTGCAGCATCCTTATGGAACAGAATTCAAGAAGAAAAGTGGAATTAAGGCAAGCTGCGATGAGATGTATGTAGAAGCGACGCAATCAAGCTGAATACTTCCTCTAGTGTTCTTGCTTGGCAGAGATGAAAGCATGGCTTAAACTTCCGGGTTACTAATCCACCTCTGCTCACGAACATGACAGCAGCAAATTACATGGTTGTATTGATCCCTGCTGTGTCACTGGGTCAGCGGGATACAACAGATTAGCGCGCTTATTAACGAACAGCTTTGTCTTTACTTTGGATCAGGCTCACTGAGAACAAGTGTGCTGGCAGTTATATTTTAAGAAGCAGTAATAGAAAGAGATGGTTGGACGTGGGCAGAGAAGACACATACGCGATCTGTCGAAATTCTTCAGTTCCGCAGTACTGCGGCATATGGCTGAAGTGAATGAAGCTCATACTTATTTTTAATGTGAATGCACATTATTTATTTCACTCCTTCACTTGTTTATTAGGATCGCCATGTGTTTTCTGGTATTATTTCTGAGCCTCCATTGAGCACTAATGATTTTCTTGCCGACATGATCGAGGTACATATTCAAAGTAGGGCTATGTAAAAGCAAAAGAAAAGCCTTAGATGCCCAACCAAATCACAGGAAGTTCACCATCGTCGTGAACACGAGTAATGAAAACATCGTTACTTGTAGTTCGAAACAGTGTGAAGCAGACACGGACAAGAATGCACGCAACATGCGCAATTATTACGCCATGACGTCAGAAACAGCCAAACATTATCACGTAACTGCGACATCATCAAGATGTCACACGACACTTTGACGTCATCACATGACACTGACGTTTCGTTGAAGGTAAACTAATTCAGAAGTCAGTCGAAGACCACATTAGCTGCAAAAACTTTTCTATAGCAGGGAGTGCGAGAGGCTCAGCAGGACTCGTACATCATGTTGTAAATAAACGAAGCAGGCCGCTTTCATTTCCAAATGTCAGAAGCGAAACATAATATTTCCAGTCTTTTTTTTTTTTTCACTTGTCAGCTGCTTTGGGAAAAAGGATGAGTTCTGGGAAAAACAGGATGCGAACAACATCCGTTATATCAGAAACACAAACAGCACTGACAACGACGGTATTTCATCATTAGGTCTAGACGCTTTCGACAACGCGAAACACAGAAAAATAACGACTCGAATTAAAGGATGTGATCGCCGGGGACCAGGGTGATGCCGTGCTGGTCGCACTTCTGCTGTACTGCTCGGGTATAAAGGTCTTGTCAAGAGATTGGGAGATAACGCGCCTCTAAAAAAAATGTCGATAAAGTAGTGTTGTGACGACTTTACATTCATTCCGCCTGATAGGGCACAACGCTGCTTGATTTTAAAGTCGGGGACGGTGAATGGCGCTAAAGCCGAGATTCGAGGTCGTAGTCATTCAGGGAACAAGCCTAGAAGCTTGGCTCACGCATGTGCGTGATGAACAATAAAAGTGCAGAGAAAAAAAAGTGCAATAAAAACGCAAGAATGCCCGTGGTCTGGTTGAAGGCAAGGGGAAGTGGGAGGGACGTTTGAACGAAGGAGCCGCTGGTCGAAGATGGACTAGCAGCAAACGAATTCTTTTTATTTTTGTGGTCTTCTCTCTCTTCTGAGCTGAGTTTGAATCGAGTCACTGATTGTTAAAGATTCCATATGCTTTTACTTCTCCCCATCTCTCTCATTTTCCCCTACCAGGTCACTCGACAAAATCATATATTAATCGCTAATGAGGCGAATCTCAAAGATCAAGTCGTTTAGCATCCCAAGGAAATTTTCATTTCACACCACTTAGTTATTTTCTTTCTTTCTTTCTTTCTTTCTTTCTTTCTTTCTTTCTTTCTTTCTTTCTTTCTTTCTTTCTTTCTTTCTCTCTTTCTTTCTTTCTTTCTTCCTTTCCTTCCTTCTTTCTTTCTTTCTCTCTTTTTTCTTTCTTCATTTCTTTCTTTCTTTCTTTCCTTCTTTCATCATCTGTTGCAGTATTTTCTAAGATTTTTTGACATTACGATATCCCTCCCGCCTCCTTTTAGGCTCTGGCTAATTCGTTTTCATTGTTTGTGCTTTATATTTTTCAAAGCTCGCGAATGATTCGTTGCATGGTAGATAACATTCCACAATCCTGCTTTCACGACGAAGGCCTTGAAGTTGAAGAGACAACCGCAAGAAGCAATCTGCTGAAGTGTTCATTTTTCTCCTTCGTACAACAAGCGAAAGGCGCAAGTTTCCTAAAACTGTTCTAAGCATTGCATCAGCTCCACAGTTAGTAATCACATCTCGGGTTTTACGTACCAAAACCATGGTTTAATTACAATGCACGCCATATTACGAGGCTCAAGGAACTTCCACCATTTGGAGTTTCTTCACGTGCACTTATATCGCCCGGCACACGGGACTCTATTCATTTCAACTCCATCAACATGTGATCATCGCGGCCGGCATCAAACCGACGACCTTCCAGTGAGAAGCCGAACACTGTTTGTACTGATCCGCCATGGTGGACATCGAATCCTCATTACCATGCTTGTGTTCAGGACCTTTAGCGCTGCGTTTGCCTCCCAGGGTAAATGAGAACGTTCGACTCGCAGCCGCTCACCGATTGAGTGCTCTAGAGGATAAATATAAGTTGTCAATATCGTTGATTGGGTGAGTTGGTGATACATTTCTTTCAAACAATCATAAATATAAGGGTGGCGCATGCGTTTGCAACCAAAAGAGGACGAGTACTGTCCTGTGTTCACTTTTCGGAGAACCGTGTGTTTTTTTCGCATTCAGAAGCTATCTACCTGGAGAAATATAGCTATCGCTCTAAGATTTCAGACAATGAGGAATACACAACAAAGCTTATATATAAAACTAAAAATATAGTGTCGCGACGAAATAAACAAAATTTTATTGCTTTTGTACATAGAAAATGAATAGCGTATAGACTTTCGTGCCATACAACGCGAGCACTCTGTTCTCCCTTCTGAGCATTCATTGGCTCAGCATGTAGTAAAGAAAGCAGTCAAAGCGTGACCCTGAGTGCAGGTATGATCTCCTGAGGTGGCGTGCAGCCTACCTGAAAGACTCCCACGTGGCTGGCGTAGGTGTCTGCAGTGCTGCCCTAGTCTGTCTGGGTTGATACGAGCTCCCGTCTTGGCGAACAGAGCCTGCGTCTTTTCCCACGCTGGCAAAGCACTGATGAGAACCATATCGACGACTTTTACCGAGAGTGGTGGGGCTAGAGATGCAGCTTCCAAAGAAATCTTGGGCCTGGCACAGCCGCTAGTCTGTCAATGTACGTCCCTGTCACAGATGTTTCATTTCTTCTGAACTGCAGGTGATCTATTATTCTTTCATTCTGATGAGTGAGCAGACAACGCAGGAAGCTCTGTCTCTTTCTTCTTGTTTTTGTCTAGAAATGATCGAATAAGATGCTTGTGCCCATTCGACATAAAATTCAGTCTTCATCCGCGCTGAAGTTATACATACAATGTTTGCAATACTGCTGCGCTGTCATAAAAAAACTTGCGATGTCAGAAAAGCATTAGGAAGTGGTATATCTTGGTATATTCAACGTTGAGCAAATGGCAAATATCAAGATGAAAAAAGAAAAAAGTATATACTGAAACAATTAAAAAAAGTCTGGCACTCTTCAGGTGGGTGTTTACAGCGGGTCTGGGATATGGATATCTTTAGCTGCTTTTAGTTGGCATGAGCGAACCGCTAGATAGATAGACTTTAGATCTATCTATCTATCTATCTATCTATCTATCTATCTATCTATCTATCTATCTATCTATCTATCTATCTATCTATCTATCTATCTATCTGTCTATCTGTCTGTCTGTCTGTCTGTCTGTCTGTCTGTCTGTCTGTCTGTCTGTCTGTCTGTCTGTCTGTCTGTCTGTCTGTCTGTCTGTCTGTCTGTCTGTCTGTCTGTCTGTCTATCTATCTATCTATCTATCTATCTATCTATCTATCTATCTATCTATCTATCTATCTATCTATCTATCTATCTATCTATCTATCTATCTATCTATCTATCTGTCTGTCTGTCTGTCTGTCTGTCTGTCTGTCTGTCTGTCTGTCTGTCTGTCTGTCTGTCTGTCTGTCTGTCTGTCTGTCTGTCTGTCTGTCTGTCTGTCTGTCTGTCTGTCTGTCTGTCTGTCTGTCTGTCTGTCTGTCTATCTATCTATCTATCTATCTATCTATCTATCTATCTATCTATCTATCTATCTATCTATCTATCTATCTATCTATCTATCTATCTATCTATCTATCTATCTATCTATCTATCTATCTATCAAGCCCTTGCTTCACCAAAAATATTTTTGTATAACGGTAATATAACATGCTCTTTAATGTCTTTCAGCCTTCGCAGAGAGGTGTAAGCAGCCATTTTACTGCCTTCCAAAGTTTGTGCGTGCTTCAGAGTCATTTTTGCGTAATTCAAACACGTGGATGCATTAAATAAGACAGCAGCTATGAATGCTCTAGTGTCAATGTCGATTCAAATTTTGTAAATGATGCAAACGATGCTTGCCTATAAACTTCATTGGTGGCCGACCGATACATATTACGGGAAGACAAGAGAAGACGGTTGTGCTTAGAGTATTTGCACAATTAAAGTTATTGGGAGAACAACAACCAAAATTGCGCAAACAATAGACGACACGTCCTCCTTTCCTTCGTCCTTTGGCATTACATTACCTTCCGGCGCTAAAACCACCGACTCGGTGCATCTGCACAAAGACAATAATAAGAAGGGCGACGATACACTGGCGTCGGTAACGTCCGGTGTACGATAGGGCTTGAGGCGAACAACGTGAGTGATGTCGGTGCTGGGATGCGTCGACGAGGAAGAAGAAAACGGTTCGATTTCATACGTCAAATCGGTCACTTGACGGCACACACAGTATGGTCTGGTATATGGGAACAGGTGCCTCTCAGAAAGCCGAACACGTTCGTGCTGGAGACCAAAGATGCCTTAAGGGCAATTCTAAGTCGCATTATAGAAATATTACGAGAGATCCAGGAAGAAAGTGGGCGTTCCTGTGCCGGCTATCGTAACAAGCTTGCTGGCCCGTTTGCGAGTCAGTTAATCGAATGCGTGCAAGTTGACATGCATGGTCAGCGTGGGCAATAGCTTCTTGAACATATTTAGTTGGTGGATGTGTCGAAGGAGGCCTCATCATGTCTATAGGCAACATTAGATTTCGGCCGAATAAGAGAAAGACGAATTTCCAGCCCTCTCGTCCCGGGATGCGTTACAAGCAAACGTGACAAAAGGCAATGCGGAATCCTAATTTCGGTGGTCGGCTGACACATAAATTGCCAGCATGTCGGTAATGGTTTGGTTCATCCGCTCCGTGAAGCCATTCGCCTGTGGCTGGTAGGCCGTTGTTAGCGTTGCTTGGCGAGCAAGACGTCAGTATGTCATTGATAGCGCTAGAAAGAAACTGTCTGCTACGGTCGGTTAAAAGCTTCCACGATGCACTCTGCTGCAGAATAACGTTGTTGAGCAAGAATTACGCTACAACGGTCGCGCAACTGATTGGAAGTGCGTACGTAATTGCATATCATGTGGCATAGTCCGCTGGAACGGAGATCCAACAATTCTCCGAGTTCTACAAACGCAGATCCCTAAAATTAGCCATACGCACATGGCACTGACCGAAAAAAAAATGGAACACGTTTCGGTGTGGACAAGCTTCAGTAACGTGAATGCCGGAGTGAGCGCCTCTACGCGGTTCCTCCTCTTCAGGGTTCAGCGCCTTTAGGAGCCGCTCGCTGTTCGTCACACTTCCCCATTATATAGCCACTGTACCTTCGCATATCCTCATTCCCCCTTCTTCGGGGAGTAAGGGAGAGCTGTGGATGGGTTCTTCTTCGTTATGTTTCACAGGGCAAGGGAAAGATGGGAGCATGCGAAGAAAAACCCGCAAACATAGGGTGTGTTCTGGAGCCGATGTTTCGACAAACGGACTTGTCTTTTTCAAGGATGCAACTGTGCGGGGTTCATAATTCTCATTTCTTGACTTCGCGCATTCCTAAACGTTTATATACTGGTCCCAATGCTGAATAATCCCCGATTTTCCTGTTTTCGCGGTGCTGTTTTGTGTGCAAATGGTGGCACACAACTGGTATATTTTTCTTACTGCTTGTTCCAGTGACTTGCATTTGGATGCACAGCTATTTTGTGCGCATTCACGCTGACAGGCAGGTAGCTAGAAGGAGCCAACGTGCGTCAAAGTCTCCACATACATTGATGGGGTGTGGGCGACGTGGGTATTGCTTCTCGCCAACATCCGCTCGCACGGCTCCGAAATTACGTGCACTTCCCGAACACTTCTTGTCAACCCCCTCTTCCGTTCCACTCTTGCTATTCATCTCGACCTACTCTCTTTTTGCGCTTCCGTCAACTCCATATGCGATTTCGCCTCCTAGAAACAGGCTGGGTGAAAGGGGATATGTATTTCGGCATCAAGTGCATAATACAAGCCCACGACAACGTGAAAACAGAGCGAAAAAAAGCGCTAACGGCCAACACATCAAATTTATATCAACAGTATCAACCATTGCGTGCTGAATGCCATGGTCAATGAATATATATATATATATATATATATATATATATATAATGTATATATATATATATTTGTGTGCGTGTGTGTGTGTGTTGTCGAAAACCCTGTCTGTCTCCTCTCCCTCTGCTCATCTTGACCTTGGCGATCCCGTTTATTCCAATCTGCGCACGCTGTGCCGCAAATTGTTCCGTAACACGTAATCGAATCCAAGCACATATCACATGTGCCAGGCGAGTACGTAAACATTGACGAAGTGTCCACTACAAGAAGGAGAGAGGGGTAAAGAGGCGTAGCTGTGCGAAAATCATATTATGCTCTCAGCATTCTCTCTTTTCATCGGCCGATTGAGTGCCACGGCGACGGTGACCCATTCGCTGCGGAAGCGTGAAATGCGGCACGTGACATAATCTCCCTAGCAGAGCCTTTGCGCGCAAGGCTCCCATATATATGTTCCTCGCTTCCCCTATATCAATCGGGACCTTTCATGTGAGTCCGCCTTGATTGCGACGCCCTCGATTAGCATGCCTCCCTGTCCCAGCGCGATCGGTAGTGGCGTGCTCATTACCTTCGACGACAACACTGAGTTCGAGGCTGATGATAGCACACCTGATTGAGACCTGCCCTTGAAGCAGATTACTTGTACCAACCAATAAACTGAACAAGGACGTTGATCCAGCCTGTACTATACATCGCTGGGGTCTGGTTGTAGCGCAGAGCAGTAAGGTTACGAAGTCTTGTTTCTTTGTTTTTTTTTCTGTTTTGTTATTTACTAGCGCCAGTCCTCTCTTGGTTCTCTGATAAATTTATGAGCGTCTTAAAGAAAAAAACATTTACAAAAACATGTTCTTGGACTAGGCGCGAGGACCATCGTACATAGTCGATTCAAGTCGAACAAGGGCTGAGCATATATACTTGGAAGAGCATTCCGTAATACAGATATAAAAATACACTAGCTGGGAGCCTAAAATACAAATACTGCAAGACATTTCCCATTGACGTAACAGGATACTTCGAAGACACTTTCGCGAAATGTCGGGAAAATTATTCCAGAATACAGATACGGCAATGCATATACAGCAATATATTTTTTTTGGGGGGGAGAGGGGGGTCGCAGTAGTTAGGATATTCCGCAAGGACATTATTTGTGCAACACAATGTTGTAGACAAAGTTGCGGAGCATTGAACCTTGCAGTGTATTGATTTGTTTATTAAATGACGCCCATCGCCATCAAGGCGTAACAGAGGGGGCACTTACAAAGTACATGAGGGGTAGTCATTATTCATTTACATGTATCAATTGCAATAAAGAAATGGCTTACCCCGAACTAATGGTTTACCGCTCAAATAAACCCGGCAGACTGGACTGGCCTTGCGCGGTCTTTCAGAGGCCGAGAACAGTGCTTACGTGGTTCTGCTTTTAGTGTTGTCACGCGCGTTACCGCAAGCGCCAATCTGTGCGTAAGGGGAAACTATCACGAGTCTTCCCATGTCGCCGACCATGTCTTCCCATGTCGTCTTTGGTTGTATTGGGAAAAAAGATAGAGAGAGTGAAACAATCATCCCCCCTCGAAGCACTGAAAACGTGCTTCGTCTCTTACTGGCATACAAATAAGTTTTAAAAGTGTACCTCAACACAGAAATACACATACTCAAAAGTGTCTTTGGAACAGTGTCGTGGTACTCTTGTATCGCGATTTCGCTTAGCCCTCATTAGAACTACTCGCAGAAAATAGGTAATTACCACTGCATTTATGTGCCGCTCCTCCCACCCCTCTTTCTTCCCTGTCACAACACACCGCTACTCCCTCTTCTGCTCCCGCCACTTCATGCAACCTACGTCACCCACTCCATGCTATATAATTGCCACTTCATTCCCACTTCATTCAACCCACTTCATTTCTCTTAATTTACTGCTTGAAAATGCGCAGGAAGATGGTCACAAAAGACGGCCTCTTTACACAACAGCTTTGCTCCTTCACCAGTGTCCACCAAGTGCAGCGAGCTGAATTTGTTTCTACTAAAGCGGGACTCAGTTTAAATTGGAGACAACGCAGCGAGAAATGGAAAGAAAAAGGGTAGGTGTAACCTTAAGAGACAAGAAGAGAGCAGAGTAGATTAAGGAACAAACGGGGGTTAAGGATATCATAGCTGAAATCAAGAAGAAGAAATGGACATGGGCCGGGCATGTAGCGCGTAGACAGGATAACCGCTGGTAATTAAGGGTAACTAACTGGATTCCCACAGAAGGCAAGCGGGTTAGGGGGAGACAGAAGATTAGGTGGGCAGATGAGATTAAGAAGTTTGCGGGCATAAATTGGCAGCGGCAAGCACAGGACCGGGTTAACTGGCGGAACATGGGAGAGGCCTTTGTTCTGCAGTGGACGTAGTCAGGCTGATGGTGATGATGATGATGATGATGATGATGATGATGAAAGCGGGGCAAAGCCTCTTCATAAGGTACATGCGTTGCAATGGAGGTTTCTTATAAAGCAGCCCATTGTTGTATTGAATTGGTAGCGCCTCAGTAACAGGCACAGAAGAAAGAACTGACGAGGAGAATGCCATGCTTGCGAGTATTCATTCGCTCCTATTTACATGCGAAATCTTGTTGGCAAAACATTGTAACATACGGTTTTTTTATGCGCGTACATTTTGTTTCTGCGTTCTTTCTATGTTGCACTGCGCTCATGACCCTGGTGGCCTAGCGAGGTGGTAGTTGTTGCGTCATATGCTCAGCATGGGGACAACACTTCCTTGCCACATATCGTCAAATTCGCAATAAACAACAAATGCCTCGTTCTTTGCCAATTGATACATCCATACGGGTTTTCGTCACGAGCGTCTTGAAGGCAACTTCAAAACTCTGCAGTGTGTTTGTGTGGTGTGCAATGTGCATCTTCTCCCCTCTTCCTGTCTCAATTTTTTACTCCTTTACTCTCCTCTTTCCACGTGTTGGGTAGCAAACTGTACGTCTAGTTAACCTCCCTGCCTTTCTTATATTCCTTTTCTCTCTCTAATACAAGCGTTTCGTTGCACTCTCATCCGAAAAAATCGCGTCGCACCGAATCTTAGAAACAGTGCATGTTCCCTGTTTCCTTGCATTGACTACGAAGTCCTAGATTGGACTCAGTTCTCTTCACTGACCACTCCTCGTCGGCGGGAGGCGCAGTCCATCACGGAACAAAATGGCAAAGCTATAGTAAGCGATATTCGCTGCCAACGAAATTGCCGCTCGCTGCGTTGCCCCATTGGCCAGAGAATAAGATACTTGCGACAAGGAGGGGGAGGAGAGAGTAGAGACGAGGAAATTTCACGATATAGCAACCCTCCCTCGTGTGGTGATCAGCGTCCTCCTCGCCATGAGCTCCCGGCGTGAAGAGCACTAATTACACCCCTCACCCCGTTTCTCTTCTGCCACATTATGTATACGAGTATTGGTGTCTTACAGTCAGGGAGAAAGAGGTTCCCGTATGGTCAAGCCTAGAGAAACACAGTGGTCGCACACAATTTACGTGGCGGACCTGGCTAACGAGGTCATCGCGGTAATGTCCTCCATTGCGGAGAGTGGCCGGCCGGGCGGCGCCTGGTGTAAACACAAGGGCTACTGCGCGACGACTATCGATACCTCCTCGGTAATCGTCTGTACGGGACCCGGGAGAAACTTATGAGCCAGTTATACTGTCAGCTTCTTGTGGCGGTGAAGATGAACGCTGAAACCCGAAGCGTATACGTTAAACAACGAGCTCTCGATTAAAAGAACTTGGTTCACCAAGACAGAGAACACCTGAGGCGGAATATTTGCGTCGATCGCGGTCATAATCCGATCTATTTTTTAGGCAAAAGCCTTGAATGCCTCATCATCCGCCAAAATTCACTGTCAGTGGCGTGCACACGAGTGATGCAAAACAACCTTCGTCACATGATTACGTCAACCCATCATGTGACACCACAAATCACCAAGACACGTGACGTAACCATGAAGTGAAGTGAAGTGAAGTGAAGTTTATTTTCCTTTCACACAAAGGGGGTAGCCGGGGCTAAAGGCTGGAGTGCCTGACAGAGGCCTCGGCTCCCTTGTACAGTTTGACATAAATAAACGAAAACACATAATTGCAGTGTTAGCTGCATTTGCCAGTGTAACACAATGCTGCCAAGCATGCAGCGTAGACAAAATACAAAGCATTATAAATATACAGAATATAAACTTAATACAAGCTTATACAAAGCACAAATCAGATTCGAGTAAATATTTCTTTGTTTGTTTTTTGAATAATTTCAATGCAACATCAAAATCAACATCCGTCAACATTTTATTAATAACCACAGTGACCTGATAATTTAATTTTTGCTTGCCATGACGTTATTGTTAATTTTTGTTTGCCATGACATTATTGTGACCTCACTGTGACGTCGTACTACGTGACGCTGCATAATGACAAAGTCAAGTGACATAGTCATGTGGTCAAAGGTGTACGGATCACGGGGGTACTGCAAAATCTTGGGAGGTGCCGAAAGCCACCCTTTTTTTAGTTCCCGGGGGCACATACACCGAAGTGGCGTCGCCGGAAAATGGCACACCAAGCCCACGCTCCACACCCTCACCCCCTGAAATTTTTTTCACCATCACGTACAGAGCGAGAAATGACCATTTTAAACTTCCGCCGACGCCCCTGTTATACAGCGCGATGCCTAACAATACCTCCTTGGAAAGTGCCTTTTGTGGGACTCGCGATATGTACAGGTGGGTCACTTGCATGGTGAGCGTTACCGTATTTTGCTCTCCACAAAAGCTATAGTACCTTATATACCAGTACCTTATAGTACCAGTACCTATAGTACTGGTGGTTGTCAGTTCTGACTCCTTTTAAGAGACTAGTACCACACTTAATAATTCCACAAGCACCAAGCCAATAACGGAATGGCTATGTGAAAGGTGCTTATTTGACTGCACCCTTTAACAATCAGCCGTTCTGTATGTTATGCTGCCAGGTTGTCGGGCGCAACGGTAGCGGTGAGTGCGATCGTCGGCAGTCAAAACTCTGCGCAATGATTAAAAGGTAGGAGTGTCTTGGTTCTGTAAACGTGGGTCATAGTGAATCCAAGAGTTACAGACGCTTATCACACTTTCAAGAACGTACATGGCTCGTCACGCTGTGCACATCGGAATGCATGGCGAAATAGGAATATGCGATGTTTTACGATGCCTGTCTTCTAATAAGATGCGGCTGATCTGCTAATTTCTAACGGCAGAGCTGTCTATGCCGGGCTTAATGTGTGGGCTGAATCCCAAAACCATCTTGTCTTGTCACCTAAAAGATCTTTCATCAGAAACCAGCACGTGTTCTCTTCGTTTTCCTCTTCATCTTCTGCTTAGCTCCCACAACACGTACGCTAAGTTGTATGGCGGGAAAACAGAATGCGAGTGAACAATTACAGAAAGAGAAAGGAAGAGATGTAGAGCGAGAAAAAAAATAAAGGGAAAGAAAAAGAAAGAGAGATAGAAAGAGAAAGAAATAGGCAAGAAAAATAAAGCGATTGAAAGAAACGTAAACAAAATCAGATTGAAAAACAAAGACAGCAAGTACAGCCATGCATGCCATAGCGAGAGGTTGGAAAGAGAAGCGAGGTTGAGGAAGAAGCAAGAAGCTAAGGGAGAGGGTGAACTGCTGCATTATGGCAAGGGGTGAGAAGTGAAGTTGACCAGAAGGGCTTTATGCAGAGTCAGATCAGTGGCCGCAGGACTACCAGCACACATATCTAGTACTCACCTATGCAGTTGGAATCATGTCCCTGAAGCAGCACCCATGCAAAGCACTTACTACTCAGTTATACCGAAACCGCCATTCTATCATTTCTTCTTCACTTGAACCTGCAGTAGAATAACTTCGAATATGTTTCGATGATTTACAGGAAAGTGACCACGCCGAAGACTTCGCTGCCTGGCCGCAGTGTCTGGTCACTTGTGACTGGGCCTTCAAAGACCTCAAAACGAAAAAAAAATTGTCCAAGTTCGTTCACTGAGCAACATTTCTTGGCTCTTGAATATACAGATTGTTCAGCTGCATTCTTCTCTGATGGCTAAAAATATCAAACATCTGTATCCTGTGCAGCCTACGCACGAAAATTCTCCGACACCATTACCATGCATACACATACCAGTATTTTCATGATGGAAGCCTATGGTATTCTGCTTATTATACAAAACATTATACAACACGATATATAAAAGTCCATAGTGTACACAGATTCTTTAAGTGTTGTCAAGGCTCTTTATTGTGGCAAATATAGCAAGAACACTGCTTTCAACAAGCTCTAAAATGAAATATATGCAGCCTATAACCTAAAACTTTCTATTGTTATTTGCTGAGTGCCAGGTCATTCTGGGATTGCGGGCTATGAAGTAGTAGACAAACAATTTGGCAGATTCCACGTACCTGGGAATCCACGTTATGTGAAGCATGTGGAGGAAAGGTGACTGTGTTGAAATTTTTTATTGAGCGACACGTGCAAATGTACAAATGTTGGACGCACATACTTATGCTGAAGAATCGGAGATGTTTTTATAACCAGTTGTTTCCACTTGCACAACAATGTCAACTGGAACATGCGCATTAGCCACACCAGAGGCTGATATGAAGCGCTGATGCTCGCGAAGACGCTGGCCCCGGACATAAATCAACTTCATAAATCAGCTACATAAATCAACTTCAGCGCATGGCAACTAACCACATCTGACGTTAACCTGGCGTGACGGCGGTATCAAAATAGTACATAAGTAATGTTTATAAAATTGGGTAGGCAGCACTGCAGCCAATATTAGCGTTTCACGAAGATTATCGTCTATTTAAAAAGTAGTTCCGAGACCTGGCGTAGCTTGGTGTTAAAATGCTTCATTGGCACCCAGAATGCTTGGGTTCAATTCCAGCTTGGACTCGTCGTGTCGACGCTACCGACATTGGGTATTTCTTAACACTCGCGCGTTAAAGTTGCCCACGTGTGTTTTCGTCGTTCCTGGGTAGATACCAAGCGTTAATCACATGTGGCACATACCCACATACCAGCGGCACATACACGCCCGCGGGTATGTGCCACTGTCTGACGGGACGTGTTTGACGACGTACGTGACATGATTGTGACATTAGTCATGTCTTGACAAGCGCGTCGTATTCGTCAAAGCATCTTACCCTCTCATGTTAATTTTGGTTCACACCAAGTAAATGGGGTGACCACGAGAGCACCCAAACATAAGCGGCTAGATAGATAGATAGATAGCAGTGCCGCTGTCTGTCTCCTTCTTTTCTTGTCTCTCGTTATTGGTGCTGTTTTGTATGTGAATCATGTCGTACCAACTCGCCCAAGCAACCACGTTAACACTAGAGAGACGGCGACAGCCCCATTAGGCTGGAAGCCCTATACGTGTAAATTAGTGTCTCTGTGTATAGGCGGCGCCCTCGTCTCGGACTGCGCCTTTCTAAAGGCTACGCGTTTCACGTATAAACAACAGAGATGACCGGTGTCAACCAGAGTTGCGACAGTGGTGTTCATGCATGTTTACGGTGATAACAAAACGTTTTCTCTCAATCAGCCCGTGCTCACCAGTCGCAGCTTTTTTTTTTTCGTTTGGAGAAATCGAAGACGAACACTGTACGTTCGTACCACATATTACGGCAGGAATAAAGACGTAATGCCTAATAAACAAGACAATAGCGTAGATTGTTGACGAGATACTAGGACACTCCACGACAAGCGAAGGATTTTTTGTACGCCAGATGTTTCATATGTACGTAGCAAGAGGTCGTATATTTTTTTTTCGTTTATCGAAGAAAAACAAAAAAAGTTTCAAAAAGCCGAGTACAGATTTTCTTTTGTTTTTACTGTTGGTCAAATATTTTACATATCAATGTATTTAGTTAGATGAAGCCTTTGTTAGTTTGGCATATTGAAATGCAAGCAGCGTAAGTCCGTCAGACGGACACAGAAGCAAAACAACACGAGCAAGTGCTGTCATTGTACAGATCCTTGACCAATGTTCCTGTGAAAAAGCCGCGCTGTTTCCATTTCAATGCTGTTCAGCTATATTACTTTTTAATAAAAATTGCGATAATCCTACGCACACTTCTCAAGCTTCCGCATCGTGCAGCAGTTCTGGGCGTTATTGACCTCGCCGGCATGAATTCGCTGATGGGTTAATGTGTTCATTAGGGACTGTTTCAAAGAAAGTGTTTTTTTCTCATTTTTGTGTGTGGGGGGGGGGGGGGGGTATGGTGGTAAGGGGCGACGAATGGTAAGCTAGCTTCAGCTATCGGAAGCAGCGTCGCAT
Organism: Rhipicephalus microplus; assembly: GCF_043290135.1. Lineage (NCBI taxonomy): Eukaryota > Metazoa > Arthropoda > Arachnida > Ixodida > Ixodidae > Rhipicephalus > Rhipicephalus microplus. The sequence goes on along the minus strand of NC_134706.1, from coordinate 5,461,518 downwards.
TAACACTCATTACTTCACGGAGGAGCATACATGGTCATCAATATTCATAAGTGCAATGAAGCACCTGAATAAATTCATTCTTCTTGATGCGAGAGTGAAGTTGCATGAATAATTCTTCGAATAATACGAGCTGCAATGTCGGGGTACTTCTTTATAACCTTAGGTGTTCTTGTTTTATTTTAGAAGAATAACTCCAAGGCAAAAAAAAAAAATACACGGGGTCCCTTATAAATCCTCCTCTGTTGACTCGATGGCAAATGTCGCCTTTTTTTCCCCAAATCAAACCAAATCATTTTATTTCCCAGAAAAAAAGACAATTTATGGAGAGGTTCACTGGTTAAAAGCTGTTTAATGACAGCTTGATGAGGCCAGTGAACACTATACAAGGCAGTTGCGACCATGACAAAGTTGTGTAACATAAGCAAACATTAAAATAACAAAATACAGTGCAAGAAAAACACGCATATATACATTGCTACCAAAAACATTCTGGCACTAAACACAGCACAAAGGATAGTTACATAAACGTGAGAAAAAAATAGAAAGAAAAAAACAACAGAAAAATTCAAGAACCATAACTCCACTATCGCGAAAAAAAATAATGAAGAAATACCAAAAAAAATATATACCAAAATTACTTCTTGTGTATGACCTGCCTCATAGAATGTGCATCAAATGTCAGACAACAAAATTATACAGGCATATACATTGCTATATGTTTTCCATCCTACAACCTATTCGGTATGGTATGCATGCACACACTGAAAGAAACTAGTCTTCCTTTCTTCCAAGTTCATCCTCCCGCGACCCCCTCCGAAAGCTTTGTGGTCCTCACCTGCGTTTGCAGTGCCTCTCAGGTCAGTCTATCCTCGCCCAAGTAATGGCACCACCTGATGGCGTCACCATCCAACGTCATGCTAAAGAACTCTACAGTGACTTCTTGATGGCATCATGATGTCGAATTTTGTCGATACGTGGAGTCACATGACGCTGATATACGTCATAAGGTGACGTATATCAGCGCCTACATATCGTCGCATGGTAAGTCATAAAATATTAAGGCACGTCATACGTTGCGTCACATCATTTCGTCATAATATGTATGTCGATGACACCATATTATCTATATATGTCTAGGACGTCATATGGGGATGAAATAAGGGTAAGGGTAAGACTAGCAATGCGACGACGATACGAAAGAAGTGATAGACCGGATGCAGCTTTCAAAGATGAAATGCAAACGCCATATGAATAAGAATGAATGTCAAATTTAGAGATGATGACTTTTGAGAACACTCACGTTGACACCAGTGACGTGGGACGGTGACGATGGTCTATTATTACGTTCGATAAGCCATATAAGGCTTTCACCTTACCAATGTAGCGTAAGGCGTGCGATAAAATTTTAGAAGCTGTGAACGAGGAGGAAAAAAAAGCACAATTGTAAAAAAATATAAACACAAAAAAGTGTAATGCGAACTCGTAGCTGTAGTATATAGGGCGTAATTTATGACTTTCTAACTCCGAGATGGCTGATAAAATACAGCAAAAATACATTCGCCCGAAAAAGAGCTTCCTGCAGGCGACGCTCACAATTTAAAATTTGCACGCGAGATGACGGCACTTTTTCCCCTCAGCTTCACTTTCCGCCGTATTTCGCGTATTTCGGTGCAGTGCGGGAAAAGCTTAGCGAACGTACGACATTAAAAGACATGAACGGGAACAGAGAAAGCAGTCGAGTCTGTCAATAGAAGTAGAATTGGAGAGGCGCCAACTCTGCCTGGAACTTTCTGGGCAAAGCTTTTTTATATATTCACTGTTCGTATTACAAAAACAAAAAAACAAAAAAAAACAAAAAAAACTTCACACCAGTCGTGCATTGCCTGTAGTAAAAGCTGAGCAGCACGCCTTCCTTATTTTTCTTCATTTTTCTCTTTTTTCTCCTCTGATTCGTGCATTTTTTACACTTTTTGTGTCCCTATTTCTTTCACTCTCTTTCTTGCTATTTCTATCTTTCTTCATTTTTCTCTTTATCTCTCGCTCTAGTTGTCGCTTTTTCGACTATCTTGCACAGGTGGTTTAGGAATTATTTTTCTAAAATGCACAATTGCAATTATGAATCATGCGCGTTGTTCAGGTAATGTCTTTCAGTCCGCCAATAGGAAATGTTTTAATCAGGCTGCGACAGATAGTCTACTGCTTTTCTTTGTTTTTTTGCATTGTTAGGTAAAGCACGCTTTTATGATGCTTCAGTTAACTTCCCATCGTGAAAACATGGACGCGTGCCCCAATGTTTAAACCACTCGCCTTCGGTCCGCGGGGACCAAGGGTCCAAATCCCAGCACCCAGAAAGTAAACTTGCTTTGTTTTTTTTTACTATTTATTTGGTGTGACAAGGTATGAGTGAGAAGGGTTTTGTAGGACACTTCCAACTTCACACGTCAGTCAATACATGTGTCGCTTGAAACAAAAAACAAAGATAGCAAAAGAAAACAAATGAACATTCTACTGCAATCAGCTCTTTGTTTTCTATGAGGAAGCATCCTTAGGGTGCGAATTACTAAGAGAGGGGGGGGGGGATACCGATAAAGATTCCGAAACCACAGTTTAATTTTGAGACAAGCCGCACTAGAGGCCAAGTTGTTTCTATGATGATTCTCTTCGCACTGGAGTTCGAGTTAAACCGCAGAGAGTCACAGACTCGACACCAATTTTCAAACAAACTCCAGGCGAAAGAGCTCACACTGAAACCAAGCGTTCGTACATACAGGGTGTTGCAAGAAATGTGTCCAATATTATTTAAAATTACAAAAGGAAGGCATCTGCGTGCTACTCGTGGCGTTCCCTGTCTTGTGGCTGAATTCATTTTCAGGTGCGCACAAACAATATTTACAATAGTCAATATATAAATAAACAAACTTAACAATTCAACCAGTGGAAATTGCCGGCCCAGTGAAATGGGCGAATTTAAGCTCTTCCCGCGAATAATCTATAGCCATTTTGAAATTTTGGAATGGCGGCCACTGGTAATCGCCGCGGAGTGATGAAATCTGGCTAATTTAGCTGGCGAAACGAAAACCGACACACCAAACAGCGCATCTACCATTCACTTTGAAAATGCCCTCAATTACGACACTGTTCCCCTCACCGTTATCAACCGTCAATCTGTATACTTCGCTTCGTGGTCTTATTGACGTATGCTTATCCTCCTTCCCCAATGTGAGGGAAACAGCGTAATCAGTGAGAACATTGTTGAAAGGAATAAACCTCTCCCAGTTTGTAAACAGTGTGACGTCACTGTGGGCGCCCCGGCCACCATATTCTCTCTCGGAGCAGGTGCTGGTTGGCATGAAAGTTCCGCCGGCGGCATCTTTCTGCACAGAGAGGTGCGTGTCTGCATTCCTTCGACAGAAATTTCTACATTGATGTGTTCTGAAGCCCAAGCTTTTGAAAGAAGGGGTCACGGAAGGGTTACTGCTCATAGTGTGGAAATTTGCTCGAGGTAGATGGATGAATGAAGAAACTTTATTAGAGTACTGAGAGACTCGACTAGCACGCAGTGTGCATCACCCGCCTAGATGGAAGGCATAAAAAAATCTGGTATTTTTCGAAAGCAAACGTTTTGAATGTACACGGTGACTGTCACTTTGAGAAATATTTACATGGCATGGATGTAAACTTATTTAATTTCCAGAGCGGCATGTGTAATCCAGTTTTAAACGAGGTACAGCATTGGCGGCAGCATGGTTGTTAGCTGGTGTGTGCGGCGTCACGGATAAGATTCTCACTCATTGCGCAATAGTCTGATCAGAGATGAATTATAAAAAAAAACACTTCTTGCCGTGCGTTAGGCAGAGGTTACCATATACCCGAGAAAATTAAAGTGAAATTCCGCCGCTGCGTTTCTCAATAACCCAGTGAAAATTCATGTGATGTAAACTCTGACAACATAATAACATTTAGTGTTATCTGCCACAGTCACCTTGCTGCATTCGACACCTATAACGTGTTTTCATACACCTATATTGCTCCTATAGGGCTGATACACAAACTTCTAATGCACATTGTCGCTTCATTAGGATCGATCCGTAAAAGTACAAAGTAGATAAGAAACGAAAATCTCCGCTGTTTCCAATAATACGTATCAGGTATCGGATAACATGAGTTATAGCCGTGGTGAAGCGTATATATCCAGATTCGGCAACGCTACAACATGCTTGTAGCTCATGCGTAGGCGTATATATGACCCGGAATCCTGAACTTTTATTTTTCTGCACGCCACACATACGCTGAGATGTACTCAGTCGCAGATGATCACGTCAAATGCATTTATACTTTGACTAAAATGTCAGATCGTGAATTTCCATCGAGAGCCGGATACTGCAACCCGCCCACAACGAATGTCAGTGTTCTCGCTAACAGGACGCATCGCGTTATTCACGCTGCACACACCACGCACAATATTCCCAGTTTCACCATCCGTAAAGGTGAACCAATATTGTCGATGCATTTCAACGCACTCTACACGCCACAGTCAACACTGCACGTTTTCGAAGACGATGCCGCTGTTCCTCGCACAGGCCACCCCGTGTGTTCAGTTTTCCGAGATAAACAGCCTGCCAGCGTTGAAGCGTGGAAAATACTTCATCACGCTCTTTACCTCACACCTACATGTTCTCTGACACATACCACAGCTAATGCTGTCACTCGGAGATGAATGTTTGGCTTTACAATAAAAAAAAAGAAAACTTACCCCTTTGAACCGAGCGAAAGTGCACCCCGCTGTCACCGGCGGGATTTTTTTGCCAACCGGCGCCTTGCACGTGCACCAGTGACGTCATGCTGTGACGTACGGTGGTAGAGGTCTATTGTAGGTGCACTGCTTGTAGCATCTGTTTCGGTTTCGCTTGCAAATTAAGCAGATTTAATCGGTCCATGGTGGTTACCATTTGTCGCCTTTCGAAAGTTTCAAGTGACCTTGGTCTATTCGCAGGAAGGGCTTGAATGCGCCCATTTGACTCAAGCGCAGTTTCCACTGGTTGAAAAGCTAATTTTATTGATTTATGGAATCACCACCGTAATTCTTGTTTGTACATCTTTGGAGATGCCTTCTTCTGTAGGAAAGGAAACACCGCAGGCAGTACGCCAATGCCTCCTTTCTGTAATTATAAAAAATATTATTGGGCACATGTCTTGAAATCAACGGGCACATTCACGTTGGCGTGGGTCTTCCATCGTTTCGTGATCTTCACAGAGCTGCTGTTGCTTCTCCGTTCCGATGATCTGCTCTGGGTCTCCGCCATCGCTTTGCAGCCATTTGCGAGGCTGGCTGCTTCCTTTGTCAATGTTATTTAACCAGTGGTCAGTAGTGTTACTTGCCCAATTTCTATGGCACATACCCGTTTATGATTATTATAGTATTCAAAGAGACCGCACAGGCACACACATTATTCATTATTTTTCGGATGATCAACAAAAAAATTACGGCTGGCTAATGTTGCTCCCTGTTGTCAGATAGAAAGGAGACGTGGTGCTCGAAGGCACTTTGTCCCAGAATTTCACGTAACTCATCAACCCATCATCATCCATACATCTGTCCCGGCAAGGCCTCCCCCCTGAACTTGTGTGAGAGGGAGGGTTTGTTTTAGGCAGACGGCCATACCCTGGCAAGAGGGCCACCGCTCGGCACCAGGCGCCAAACAGACGCGGCTTGCCTCCCGGCCTACAAGCCAGGAAGACTTAATATAGGGGCTACGCTTCGGTGCGGTAACTTCGATCGCAACACACAAGGCGGACGTACCCTACTGACAAGGTGGGCAATCGCAGCCGCGATCACGGCCCGTCACCTGACCGCTTGGGCCCAGCAAGACACACTCCGTCCCTTGGGGACTACAGGTCCATTCGATTCATCCTGCACTCCCAGAACTGGTTCACGATGATACCGTCTGGGTGCTGTATTCGTGCAGGTGACGTTCCAGCAAGTGCAGCAGCGACGAGATGCAGAAACGAATACGAGAGTGCAGATGTCGTGCAAGCCCTATGCTACTCGTCGGCTGTTTCGAGGGTTGTCGAGGCTGTACTTCGTAAAAGACGGCGCCGCTTACGCTGCTTGACATGTGTCTGCCGGAAAACGTTCATTGTCATACTTGTTGCACGTCACTAAAAAAGACACGAATGCAACCGGATGTGTCAACTGCTGCAGCCGCAGCCATCTTGTGCTGCACGGACTCGGCACTACCTCATGAGCAGGTACAGGAAATTTGTGAATTGGCCTTGAACGACAGCTGCACTTTTTCGAAACGAATACTTCGGTGCTGCTGCCGCCATGTTGAACTCGTGAAACGAATGCCGAAGTGCAGCACCTCCGTGAACTGGTTCACGAAGTGGAGGTGAAACTAATGGACCTTACGGGACTACTGTTTTGTGCAGAAAGCATTGCCGTTGCACGCAAACCCAACGTACCCTGCTAAACCAGCACATGGCTAAGATCCGGCTTAGTCCTTCACGAAGAAGAGAGCCACCCTCCATCTCGACGAGTAGAGTCGCCGGGCACGGAAAAGAGGCCAACACGTACCTTGCGGATAAAGCCCGACAAGCTGACAAGATCACCGTAGCGCATGCAAGACTCAGTCGAATATCCACACAAACTAAACTCAGGGGTGGCCGGTAGGCCGAGTTTTGAAGTTGTATAGAAAAAGTTTATTGTATCGTTGGACACAACAAACCTATAGAACGAACGTCTGTACAACAAGTAGAATAACAAGCAAATCGCAAAGCACAAGATACAAGGCACTCTCAAACAAAAATGTCCAAGTCCGTAGGGTGTCCCTAACGCATGTTACTGATGACTACATACACTACCTATATACACTAATCACAATATGGACAATGCACATGATGATATATGTACACAATTTACAAGACTTGGTTAAGATGTTAGCAAGTATGTACAACAGGTATAGAGATTCGTGAAATTTACATAATTTACAGCGTTAGAATGATGTGCATTTGTACAACAACTCACGCCCATACGGGGCACACACAAACACATGAAAATAGTAAACACATACAGATTACATGCGCTAATTAGACATTGACAGGTGACCTGGCTGTAGGGACCAGACCAGGTGGAAGACTAATCGAACGCGTCTGTCAACTACGTACAGAAAGCGGCACGACCATTGCTGTAGAAATTCTTCCTCCACAAGAAATAACAATTCCTTCGACAGAAACGATAGAAGTTCAGAGTATAAGCGTTCCAGGATAGGAAAGAGAGCACGACGACGACGAGGCCGCAACAGCCTCGCCCCTATTACGCCACAACCAAAAAGCTCCCGCAGCTTATTAGAAGGCGTGTAAAGCGAGTACGCGAGCAGCGACCAGATGTGACAAAGTGATTGACACCTAGGCCACGAAAACTAGGGTTAACGGACTTCCAAAACATCTTTGCAATGACACATCGCTGCAGCATATGCTGGTTAGACTCCTGTAACGGGCAGTTAGGACAAGTGGAATATGGGACCATGCCCCACTTCTCCAGTCTGTCCCGTGTTGGGAGTACTCTCAATCCAAGACGCCACATGAAGTCATGGAGGTGACCAGGCAAAAACGATGCCGTTATCGCGCTCCACGAGACATGTCTCAATCGTGCTAGACGGCCTGGAGGAACCAGAGGAAGCAGAAGAGCCGCCGTTGTATCTACAATGCAGCTTTCGAGAATGTCCACATCGGGACAAACCTGCTGCGTGCGTCGATAAAATGCTACTGCCGTTGAGTAAAATGGAGGCACGTTAAGTGTTTGCGGTGCAGAATTAAGCCGTTCATCTGGTAGTAAATAGCGTACCTTGGTGCCTAAGAAATAGCAGACAAGATCACGTGCGGGACTCTGATCACCATGCAACAACCGAAGTAAAAATCCTGGGGCAAGCAGCCGGCAGCGAACAGAGACGGATGGGAATGCGAATCCACTGCAGTTTCTCGGTTGCCCAACTGCCGCTCAGCAAACCAGCTCTGTTCCACTTGACCAGAAAAATGAGCCAATGAGGAATTGCAAGACCAAGTGATTGCTAATGGGGGCCGTACGACATGAGATATGTACCATGCACGGCCGCAAAACAGTCTGTGCTAAATACTTTCTTTCGAGCATCGGTAAAAGTATAATCAAGCCCCAGACTGCGAATGGAGTCACTTTTTTGAAGACAAAAAAGGGACTTAGGCAGGCATCTGGGGAACCAATGAATAAATATTGACATTTTGAAAAATGTAACGAAGCCCCTGAAATTGTGCCACACGTAGCAAAAAGTCGTGGGCTGCGGAATAAACTGCCCTCATTCTTCAACTGCAATGTGATGTCATTAGCAAATACTGTTACCGTCACGGTAACAATACCTAGAAGAGGAAAGCCTCAAACGCATGGATCAGAGATTAGCGAGCGAAGACAACAATGGTTCGAGGCTGAGTACCAAAAAAAATGCAGAGAATACAGGAGACCCCTGGCGAACACCACGGGTAACAGGAAATGGAGCACTCTCTAAACCATCAAATAACAACGTGCTGCGTATATTTCGGTATGCGTTTCTGAGAAGCTCAATGAAATTTTGGGAGAAGCCAAATGCTGCCATTACGCTAAATATAAAGCTATGTGCGAGGTGATCGAATGTCTTTTTTTGGTCAAGTGAAACCAAGAGTCCCCGAGCTTATCTTGCTAACGTGTACCCAATTGTATCACGTGTAACAAAGGAGAGACTGTGGATTTCTCTTCCTGAAATAGAGCATGCCTGATGATGACCTATTAAGGAAAGCATCAGGTTTCTCAAACGCCGAGTGAAAACTGCTGAGAAAGTTTTATAGTCAACGTTGAGGAGCGTTATTGGTCTTCCTCCTCTGGGCGAACCGACAATGGGTCATGTTTAGGTATTTAAGTAATTCGACCATAGTGAAAGTTATCAGAAAAATCAAAGTTCTCAAAACAGCGGCAAATATCAGAGGTCAGAAGAGCACAAATGTCGTCCCAAAATGTTAAATAAAACTCAACAGGCAACCCGCCCGGTTCAGAGGCTGAGCCATGCTTCATGGAAGACAGTGCCTCTTTCACTTCGTTAACTGACGAACTTGTGCAAAGTCGTTCAGCTACTTCTGATAAAATTTGAGGGAGCCTACTTAACATTGTGGCTGTCTCGGTGGTACCGCGATTTGATGACATTGTCGTACGAGCCATGTTGGAAAAGTGAGCTAGAAAAACTGATTGATAACGTGCCTGCGGCAATGCAGTTGGTAAGAATCTGGCCGCTTGAGTTCCTAGTGAACTCCACGGGTTGAGAAGCGAGCTTTTCGCAAAGCTCAGAACTTGGGGGGAGCACATGAATTATGTCTGCAACGCCAAGCAGCCGCCGTTAACGACGACGCTGCAACAGGGCGTTGAAAACGACCCCGTAACTCTCCCTGCCATTCATGCTTCAAGGTAGTTAGCCGATCAACCCGAAGAGCAATACACAGCTTTAAGGTCAAACCTCATAAGCGCGAAAATGCACGCGACAGCGACAAGCGACGCGACGTAGATCGGCTTCGCGCGATCAGTCGCTAGCGCAGGCAAACCTCATTCACGCGACGGCTTCGGCGAGCGAATTCCACTGTTGCTGGCATGAGGCCGTCTACTCGCACCAAGAAAACCGCGTAGCGAGCGGTATGCAATTTAAAAATAAGATATATTGTTGTGTAATGAAACGGAAAGTGTTTATTATTGTCTTGCAGCACTTTTTTATATGCACATGCGTAATAAGCATTGCGTTATTTCTTGTTGCGCATACGTGACTCGGGCAGGGTCACGTGCACCTATGTAGTCTCTGTCTTTTCCGTTTTTTCGCTATTGGCTGCTTGAGCCCAGCACTTCCGGGCGATGAGCGACGGTTTCCAAATCTGGAGAACCGATGGATCGCGCGAAAACGAGCACGCGACACGTCGCGCGAAGGCCCTGTTTCGTCGCTCATAGCGTCGCTCGTCGCTGTCGCGTGCATTTTCGCGCTTATGAGGTTTGGCCCTTATGGCAGTGTCCGCTAGTTCTTCGGAGGTGCGGCGTCTCAGGGCACACCCTGCTACTGGGCAGTGTAAACGCCACTGTGTAAACGCCACTGGGCAGTGTAAACGCCACGGAGGTCAGCGCGTCCCACACCTCCGGACCGGATCCCAAAAAAGAGGCGCGCAAGATTCTAGATAAACTGGAGCGTGAACGCGCGTCGTGCAGAATGCGGAAGTCAAGACGCCAAGGTCTCACTGATGACGGAAAGGGAAAGTAAGCTAGAGCGCCACTGGTCGGTGGTGTGATATATAAACAGGGGACGATGGTAATGTTACTGCACCGGTGTGTGATACGCAAGAAGCTAGCGCGCTCGGTACATACAAACGATCCAACCAACTAGACGATGTGCTACGCCGCCAAGTCCAGGCATACTGTGGTCCATGCACTAGCCTGTACGTATCTATCAAAAAGAAATGTTGGACAAGGCGACGCAGCTCATGCGCGTTCCAATCAGAGTGACCCCATCCTGAACCTTGCTCGTCATCTCCCGTGTCTAATACACAGTTACAATCTCCAGTGAGTATGACATGATGACCGCCCAGAAAATACACGTCCAGGTCACGGAAAAAATCGTTAGACATCGCTGCTTGAGCTGGCCCATAAATTAACAAAACGCGCAGCTTGAGGGATGATAGGACGCAGTCAAAAGCCAATACCCGTCCAATCCCGTCATAGAAAACATGATGATTGCGTAAAAGAGCGCGGGTAAAATAATCATTTAAACTCCACTGAAGCGAGATGTCGCGAAAGAAAAGTAACAGCCTAAATTAAATACGCGTTAGAATGAACGATCGAACGTGGCCAATGGTAAAACAAAACTGTTTTTAAGGGTGAAGCTCCTTATAGCGGCACCTGTTCGTTCCCCGTAGTATGTAACATGTATAACATTTTGACCTCCAAAGTGGTGCCGGTGAGATACTACTTCTGTGCGTTGTTGAACAATAAAAAATAGTGCTCAATGTACATGTCAATGGCTGCTAATGAGGAATGAGACAGAAGCATTTGGCTTTTAGTTAACGCGCAGGCTGCGATCACCATTAGCAACCATTGGCATGTACAGTGAGCACTACCTGACAAGAAAGGGCTGCTACGTTATACTCGCTGGGTGTAACCTCCTTAGCTTTAGAAAGGTTTAGCGAGCGTTGAGCCGCAGTGCCATGAATACAATGAACTTGTATATACCATGAATGAACTCGAGGTGGTCAAAAATGGGAAGTATATACGAAGCGCAAGCCGTAAGAAAGTAAAAGCCAAATTCTCCGTCTCTCATTTCCCATTAGCAGCCATTGGCATGTACATTGAGCACTATCTGACTGAAAAAGTTTGCTACGTCATACTCACTGGGCGTAACCTCTTTGGTTTTCGAAAGGTTTAGCGAGCGTTCGGCCGCAGTGCCATGAATACAGTGAACTAGTATATACAATGAACTCGAGGTGGTTAAAGGTGGGAAGTGGGCTCGAAGCGCAAGCCGTAAGAAAGTGTGCGTGTGCCACCTCTCGTTTAGTCCTTGGAATGTCTGCTGGATGGTGGTGCTTCTATATGGAGAATATATGATGAAAAGATGCGAGATGGTGGTACTTGGAGTGTTGAATAGATGGACGAACGGACACATAGACAGATGCATGGATGGACGCATGAACAGACGCAGGGGCGGCTGCATGGACGAACGCAGGGATGGACGCACGAATAGACGCACGCACGGACGGGCTGATGGACGCATGGACGGTCACACTGACGGACGCATGGACGGACGAATTCTTCGCCCCACTCTCCATCATTCACTCCGTGGATATGCTGCCATTTTTTTGGTGATATTTACTGTGGCTTAAACGGAAGATATGGGAGAAATATGGAAAAGCATAAACAGCTTACATCTTTTATTCTCATCAAACAACTAGTCTATATTTTGCATCACATCTTACATCAGTATTTTTCCATCCTTAAGATATGAAGTTGCCAATGGTAAGCGATATTTGAAGTCGCAGAGAAAAAACAAATCTAGGAGGCAGCATGCTTAGTGTACAACGGTGATTCACATTAGTTCACCTTCAGCTGCAATTTTGCGTAAAATGTTTTTTGCGATATGCACCCAAAAATATGTAATGTTATATTGCTGTATTAAAATCTTCAGATATTTCAATTGACGCAGAAAAGTTGCCTGATTTTTTTTTGTGTGATCATAAAGTGACAGAAAACTCATTTTTGTTTTTACCAACACAAGGTTTATTTGTGAGCAACATCTAGCAAAATCTTTTAAAAGAACACTTGTACCACTTTTCGTTGCTGAAACTTATGCGTTCTATTAAACATTGGCCACAGACATACAATATAAGCCCATCAGAATGCTTAAGGGCCTTTGAGCACTGGGCGAATTGGTAGAGATTTTTGCCGAAGCGTGGCGCTAGGAAAACGGGACAAGTAGATAACACACATGACGCGCAGTGTTATGTGTTCTTACTGTGTCCAGCTTTATTGAAGTAACCTTTTGAATCGAAGTAGCGGCACCACTACTTCAAGCTAATGGGGCTATTTTATTTAGCTACTTGCCTAATACAGCTAGCTTGAAGCTGGCTTCACCACATGACAATAAACTAAAACCTATCAATAAACTGAAAGCTCAAGTACAAAAGGCACACCTATACCGAGTATAGTCACCATTGGTTCCCTCTGAGAGTTTTTCTTGAGGAGGAGTGTAATAGTCACCGCTCATTTTGGTGCAAAGTCTCATGGCACCTATACTCGTCAATGGGAGAGGAAAACTTAAAGTACCATTGTACCACCACGACGCCTTGGCTTAGTCTATCACGAAAAAGCAAACGGCTCCAAAGAAGAGAGGCGACGTTTTGTCGCTCTTGTTCTCTGTCTTCTCGTGCTATTCCCTTTATGAAAGTACGTTTACTCTGCCCGAATTGATATATGCACATCTTTAGCGACGCACGGCAACGAGCGCCTGAGCCCATGCACTTAAGATTCTATCTGCAGGCAGCTCTGAGCTCCGCATCCTTTTTCACCCCACCATAGACGTTATTGTATCTTGGATGAGTTCCGAGTCACCACTCGTCGAATAAAGAATGAAATCACAACGATACTCTTATGTGAAATGGAGGTACTCCTTTCTCGGCTGCGGTGGCTGTATTTTCGATGGTGGCGAAAATGATGTAGGCCCGTGTGCTCAGATTTAGGGGCACGTTAAAGATTTTCAGGTGGTCAAAATTTTGGAGCCCTCCACTACGGCATCTCTCATAATGATATGGTGGTTTTGGGACTACCCCACTTATCAATCAATCAATCCTTTTGTGATGCTTTAGTTATATTGCAATAAAATTTGCAGCTATGCCAACAGTGGGAAGAGAAGACGCAAATGAAAAGAAGGGCGCAAAGAAATTTAGTTATTTCAACGCAGTGAATGCGATTGGACAGTGAAGCCGAAGCCGTGTGAATGCGATCGGCCAACGAGATCATTTGTATCATCATCATTATCATCATCATTCCCGTCATCATTAGCATGCACGTTCTCATAGTCATTTCTATCATCATCATTATTTATTTCATTATTTGCTCCTCCTAGCTTCTGGTCTCGTAACTGGCACGACTACTGTGACTATTACTCAAAAGTGTTGTGGCTCGGGCGAGTTGGTTATCCATGAACTTAGCTTCTATTAGCGCGGCACATATGAAAAGGAAAGAGGAAAGAATACAGAGACGTCAAGACAGGTAGGCGCTAAACTTCCAACTGTTTATTTCATGCCCTTGACACCCATCTTATACATGCGTAGAAACACGACTCATCTTGCACGTGGTGACATCCCAAGAAACGTCATTTCCTTATCTGTCAAAGCAATCGAAGGTGAACTCACACACAAGTTTCCCATTTTTTCTATTGCCTCGGCTTCTTTGATCTCACGTGTCAGCTGATTGCGAGACCGGCTGATAACGGTGCAGCTATACAGATCAGGGGAGCACCCACACCCCTTGCAGTGCGCCGCCAAGAACCCTCCCGCTGAAAGTTTAGAACCCTCCCGCTGAAAGAGATGGCGGTACTTGGAGTGTTCACTCTTTCCTTTTCATATGTGCCGCGCTAATAGAAGCTAAGTTCGTGACTATTACTACTACTGCCACTACCCCCTACCACCACCCTTACTACTACTACTACTAATAAGACAACAACAAGAACTACTACTACTACTACTACTACTACTACTACTACTACTACTACTACTACTACTACTACTACTACTAAATACTAACCCCTTCAGTCATGGTATGTACGAATATACATGTAACTTCAAAGGTGGGTCACACACCGCGTCTTCCAACAAATGACAAAACTGAGTGTGCACATTCGTACAGACTTCCTAAGCAGACAACTGGCGATCATTCGACTTCATTTTGCTGCGTATTGCTGCAGAGGCTCACTTTGCTGAACACACTACCATGTACGATGGTCGTTCGACGTGACGCGTTCCAGGACTACTGTGCAAATCGTTTTTTTTTTCTTTACTCGAAACAAATACGAACAACCGAAAGCAGATAAACCTAGGCTTTAAGGTCCTTCCCTCCTAAACAGCCTTAGTGTTGGCAAATTTCCACGATAGCATACAACCAGCGGGAAAAAAGTAGTTTCGTCAGGAACACCAACCTTTTATCTATAGAAACGCACGCTTATGTTAGCGCAAGGAGATTTTTTCAGAGGCGAAGCACCTTAAGCCGAGGGTCGTGCGTCCGCGATGTATGTAGTAGTAGTAGTAGTAGTAGTAGTAGTAGTAGTAGTAGTAGTAGTAGTAGTAGTAGTAGTAGTAGTAGTAGCGTAGCAGTAATCACAGCAGTATTGCGTCGTAGTAGTAGCTAGCCACCTCCACGCCAGACTAGAGGAGCGGCACGCGAACACTCATTTGAATTGAGGAGGTAACTCACGCACGTTAATCGTAAATAAAAAGATAGGTGTTTCTGATTAAATTACCTACAAAGACGAGTACCGGTGACATAATCTGCAATAAAATTTTCCTTGAATTTGATGCTTATTCAAAAATTTTGCATCAGAAGGACCCACTTTGAGCACTATGGTTGACGCATTGAACTCGCTTGGCGTAACCGCCTTTGTTTTAGCAATGTTTAGGGAATTTTGGGCCGAGGCGGTGAAAGGCGGGAGCTAGACACGAAGCTCAGGCCGTAAAAAAGTGCGCGCGTACCGCTCCTCTAGTCTGGCCATGCCGCATCTCATTTAGACCTTGGAATGTCTGCTTGATGGTGGCACTTCTATATGATGAATATATGATTAAAAGATGCGAGATGGCGGTACTTGGAGTGTTCACTAGATGGACGGATGGATGAACAGGCGCACGGACGGAGAGACAGACTGATGCATGGACGATCGGATGGACGTGCTGACGGACGGATTCATGGACGGTCGCACAGATGGACGCACGAACGCACAGAAGCAAGAACGAACGGAAGGACGGCAGCGCAGATGGACCGATGGATGGTTCACTCCATTCATTATGTACTCCGTGGTTATGCTGTGATTTCTTTTAAACCTCCTTGTGTTAGCACAACAAAAACATCCTACTTTAATTAGCCATAACACTAAAAAAGGCTGTGTTTTTAAACACGGACTTATGCAAGCTTTAGACTTACTAGTGTAAAGTTGGGGCTTCTACTTCAGCATTTTCGTTTTAGACCATCATACAAGCCATGACGTCATACACGCATTTGTTCTTAGTATTAGGTATTTATTTCAAAGCGGAAAACCGGAAATGGCACTTGCAGGAAACAAATACGCACGAAGACAGAAAATGTCTTTTGCACTTAATGGTGGTACGGAAGCGTTAACAAAGCTGGATAAAGTTCAAAGGTGTTTCTGAAACATGCCGGTCCTGAAGAATCAGATGTAAAACGAAGGAACAAAAAGAAAATATGACTTGCGGAGCCTATAAAACGTTACAGCTTTATGCAGAGCCATATCGGCGACAGCCCAACTCCACGTCTTGTCATGGCTTTGCCTGCGATGTGCTTTGTGGGTGGCCAAGCATGAGTGCCACTATGGCGTTGAAGTTCATTCGGGAGAACTCATCCTGATGCCAGTGCGAGTTATCGGTCCGGCAGCGATTACCCCGTTCAGTGTCTCTGGAGTGCTCTTGGGATCCGCTTCGCGCTGTCGCTGAAGCCTGTTTCTCGCTCCTGCTCCGCGTTGCGTATCCGCCAGGACTTGACGTAACCGACTGGAAAAGTGGACCCGGAACACTTGCCGACGTCTGATAGCCAGGAGACTCGGAAAACTTCTGTTTCGGTGACTGCTGTGCCATCCTCTTCGGCTTGTCAAGCCTTGGTCTAGACCGGTGGCTTCGTTCAGGACCTGGAAATTCTCGAAATTCTTCCACTGGTACCCGCGTTAGAGACCTCCGCGACTTCCTATCCACTGATGGTCTTCGATGGCGGGGCCTCGAGTTGCGACTTCGACGTTCAGGGAACTCCGTAGCTGGTGAAAGCTTTAGTGGCATCCTTGAATTCTTATCTACAGAGGGCAGGGGCCGAGACTTCGGGTCCATGTCCAGCCCACGCCGATTTTCTGACCTGGAACGAAATGATGCATACCGAGGACGCCTTGCCCTTGACTCTGGCAGAAGACTGTCCTGAGCGCATGCGGCGGCAGTTGGCTTCCATTCGTTCTCGTCATTGAGGGTATTCGTTGCCCCCGTGTTACTCCACTGAGGAGTTGGTGGTGGCTTCTTGAGAAGCTTCGAGATGGTAGTACGAAGCTGCTGCAGCTCACGAGCTTGACTCAACTGGAGATTTTTCAGTGCCTCCTGAAGCTCTCCGATTTCTGCTTTTCGCTTCTGCAGCGTATATTCTAACTCGGCGACTGGATTTGGGTACCACAGCTGCGTCTGGACCTCAGCATCACGCATTCGCTTGCCCGCTCGCCTGGATCGTGGTGCTCGAGGACGAGAGGGTACCCCAGTAAAACTGTTCTTCAATGAACATGGACGTCTTTCTCGCTCTTCCTCTCCGTCCACAGCAGACTCGTAAGGGTCACTGCTCGATGAATTGGAACACACACTACGAGATCTCAAGTCTGCCGCTTCTGCCAGCTGGTGTCTGCCAGGGCACTCCGCCAAAGTCTTCTCGGATGACGGTGTAGCTCCAGATTGGGCGAGAAATGAGCGACCACCCGCTTCGCCTTCTTTGAAGTCTTGGTAGTAGAC
Source organism: Rhipicephalus microplus (assembly GCF_043290135.1). Classification (NCBI taxonomy): domain Eukaryota; kingdom Metazoa; phylum Arthropoda; class Arachnida; order Ixodida; family Ixodidae; genus Rhipicephalus; species Rhipicephalus microplus. The sequence continues at coordinate 5,444,241 of NC_134706.1, read as the reverse complement.
TAACATATAGAGGTCCTTGCGAACTACTTGGAACCCTGGATACCGGTGCAAAAAGGCGCTCAACGTACCATGCTCTTCGAAAATCACATGAGTCAACGACGGCCCCAGTGCCTCCAGCAGGTAATTCTCCTGAGTAGGGCCGTGCTCTTGCAGGACCTCTCGAATCTGCTTAAGTATACTCGCCGCATTAGTTTCGAAGACAGCCCCTCTCGGATTTAACTCCGCGTTTTCTTCTGCTTTATCTGTAAATATGGTTCCACTTGCGACCATCTCTGAAGCACCTGTTCCGCAACAATTTCTGGCCAAGGTTTTCGTTCCGCTGGATGGTGGAATAAATTCATGCGTACCAGTGACCGCAGGTTCTGGTGTAGTCGGACAGTAACCGTCAGAGTGACGCTTGGAAACTGGTGGTTCTGGTGCGTTTCCCTCTTCCTCCACGTACCGACGCCGCTCGCGTTCACTGGAACTACGTTGTAGCGTGAGATCTGCGAAGACCTCCTCGAGCGACATTTGCATGTTCGACGGCAGGTTCCTGGTAGCGCTGCTCATGGAACCGAACATCATCTTCGGCCTTCTGCTCCTGCTGCGCCTTGAAGCACCGCTGGTCGACATGTCGTACTGCAGAATCTTCGTAGAAGTGGGTTGAAAGCACCGGCAGTGTTCGTATCTGTCAGACTGATTCCCAGAGTCGAGAAGTGTTCGTCAGAGTGCAGGCAGGACGTGCGTCTCGTGCTGAGAATGCGAACGACAGCGCGTGACTTCGAGTCACCTCAGCAGCACGTATTCCGATCCTACCTCGTCTTTCTCTTCTTTGAGATACATGGGCATGCTCTCGTTGCTCCGTTACAGTTTATCCATGGCGACAGCAGCGAGCTGAGATCACGTTGAAAATGATGGTTTGGCAACAATTATTATTGCATTTTGGAGTTTTCTCAAGCGATGTACTGATCGAGCCTCGCCAAAGTGTTGAAACCTTCTGCGCTTCATTTGGTTTTGCAATGTCTCCAAGGTGAAAGGCACTTTACCCCGTTTTGCGTTGCCACCAAGGTTGGATCACCTTTGACCAAGATATGACGTCATGTGATGAGTTAATTATGTGATGCACAGCCAAGCTATGTCACGCTGATGACACAGTCAGGTCAAAAATGTTTACGACCTGTGGCGCTATCGTGACGTCCTATCGTAAAGTCTTCATGTGACGATGATTTTTCGCATCACCCTTCACCAACGCCGCGTGACGCCAGTGCTTTACGCTGACATCGACAGTCATGTTTCGAGTTTGGTGGGACATCTACGGTCTTCGCCATTAAAAAGCGGCGATTGGGTCATGTGCGTAAGTGTTAAGGCTGGTGCACAACGGCGACTAGCAGCGGCCGCAGGACCATTCGCGACTGGCGACCAAAAAGCGACTGATGTTCACACTGGCAGAGGTTGCATGCGAGCGACCGGCGGAAGTCGCAAAACTGGAGAGTTGCGTCCAGATCTTGTTATTAGCATGAACTCCGGAGACCGGCACCGATCAGCTGATCGCGGCCAGCAGAGTAAGCGAACAAACCGTGCACGCTGCATTAATTGTTTTCGTCCGTTCTCGCACAGCGTTCGAAGAATGTCAGGAAGTTCGATTCGAGCGAAGAACAAGAGATTGTCATAGTGCTGGTGCGCTGTGCCATGGTGTCAGCGCTGACAGTACAGATGCCTAAAAAAAGAAAAAAAACTCCCAAGCATTTCCCCGAGAGTGAACATGGTTAAGTGCGAATGCACGGGGTGATGCTATGAGGGGTATTTATTAATTCGCACTATTATATTTATTAATCACACTATGGTGCCTTTATGGATCCACAAAGTCGCGTTTGAAACGTGCGTCCGGACGAGCAAAGTCCAGGGCTCGCACCCTCTCCCGCGCGGCACGTTCACTGGCTCGAACGGCTTCGGGAACGTCCACTCGCCGTTGACGATTGCGAGCGGCGTCTTGACGCCGGCCTTCATCGCCCTTCTCCGCCTGACGCTTGCGTTGTCGTTCCGCTTCTTGGGCCGCGTTCGCGGCTCGATGCTGACGCCTCATCTCGGCCTCGCGAGCGCGCAGTTCACCATCCGCTGCACGCTTCGCCCGCTTGTCCTCGGCCTCGCGAGCGCGAAGTTCGGCATCCTCTGCACGCTTCACCCGCTTGTCCTCGGCCTCGCGAGCACGCAGTTCGGCATCCGCTGCACGCTTCGCCCGCTTACGTTCGGTCTCACGAGCCCTTCGCAGCGCCGCCTTGTCTTCCAACGTCGGCGAAACCACCGCGGTACCGTCACCTCCAACGACGGGTGCAGTGCTGGCATTCGGTTGTACTGCATTCGTTGTTGATGGTAGCGTTGCCTCCGGGACATCCATCGCACGACCCGCTCTCGACGGGAGACTGAGAGAGAAGGCGGGCGCGCGAGAGAGGGGTGCGCGCGCAGCTGCAGCGAGCGAGGAGAGCGGAGGAGCGAGGGAAGGGGGAGGGGGACGCGTGCAGCGGCGTTAAAGATATAAGGCGCGTTACTGACACCGATATCAGCGTCGCGTCCGTGGCTTATTCGATAGAGCGTCGCGCTGCGGCCCGCCAAGTCCTTTCTTTTAAAGATAGAGAGAAAACTGCGGACGCCGCCGACGGCGGTGGATGGTTTAGGGTCGCTTATAAAGTGTATTCACACTTAAAAAAACGGTATGGGTGTGACGTCCCTTCGATTGCGAGAGTTTGCCGGCCATGCAAGCGCCTACCCCCCGAGCTGCGCTGAGACGACGAGGAGTATTTCCGAGAGTCGTACGTATTCACAAACGCTCTTGAACTTATTTTGACTTGCGGCAGCCTCAAAAGCAGTACAAACGCGTCTCGAACGCGGTGTCTTAAGTCGTTGCCAAGGCATGAAGCACAAACGCGTTCCAAACGCGCTGCATTGAAGGCGGTGACAAGTCAAGTTCAAAACAATAAAACGGTTCTGAACACGGGGTAAGGATGGTGCACAACTTATTTTCTCTTTACTTTGATGGTTTTTAGCTTCTTGCGAATGCCGCCACGCAAATTCGACCCTTTGCTTGAGCTGCTGTGCTCCGCCATCTCCAAGCCAAGTATTCCGCTGTGGTCATGGTGCCAGAGATCCAGAGGAACGCACTCGACTGTATCTGGCGGCAGAAGACCAGTGCAATGAAAAACAAAAAACAAAAAACAAAAATTGAGCATCGTTGATTAGTTCCAGCAGCATCGCGACTGCATTCGCGCGACTGAACAAAAAAAAATGGCAGCATATCCACGGAGTGAATGAGGGAGAGTGGGGCGAAGCATCCGTCCGTCCATTCATTCTTGCTTCCGTCCGTCCATGCGTCCGCCTGTGTTACCGTCCATGCGTCCATCCGCCCATCCGTGCGCGCGTCTGTTCGTGCGTCCGCACGTCCATCTGTCCGTCCGTCTCTGCGTTCGTCCATGCATCCACCCCTGCGTACATCCATGCGTCCATCTGTCCGTGCAGTCATCCGTGCGTCCGTCCATGCATCTGTCTGTGTGCCCGTTCTTCCATCTATTCAACACTCCAAGTACCACCATCTCGCATCTTTTCATCATATATTCTGCATATAGAGGCACCGCCATCCAGCGGACATTCCAAGGACTAAATGAGAGGTGGCACACGCACGCTTTCTCACGGCTTGCGCTTTGTGTCTACTTCCCACCTTTAACCACCTCGAGTTCATGATATATACTAGTTTACTGTATTCATGGCACTGCGGCCCAACGCTCGCTAAACCTTTCTAATACTAATGAGGTTACGCCCAGCGAGTATAACGTAGCAACCCTTTCTTGTCAGATAGTGTTCAATGTACATGCCAATGGCTGCTAATGGGGAATGAGAGACAGGAGCATTCGGCTTTTACTTTCTTGTGGCTTGCGCTTCGTATCTACTTCCCACCTTTAACCACCTCGAGTTCATGGTATATACTAGTTCATTGTTTTCATGCCACTGCGACTCAACGTTCGCCAAACCTTTCTAAAACCAAGGAGGTTACGCCTAGCGAGTATAGCACAACCCTTTCTTGTCGGATAGTGCTCAATGTACATGCCAATGGCTGCTAATGGGGATTGAGAGACAGGAAAATTCGGCTTTTGGTTAACGCGCACGCTGCCAATTTTTTATTGTTCAACAACGCACAGGAGAAATCTCCCACCAGCACCACCCTTCAGGTCAAAACGTAAGACTGGCTACACACTACGACTACGACTTCCACGAGGGACGAACGGTTGCCGCTTTAAGCAGGTTCGCCCCTAAAATCGGTCACGAAGCGACAAGCCAAAGCAGTCGCTTCCTGACCCATTTTAGGGGCGAAGCTCCTAAAGCCCAAACTCCATAAGCGCGAAAATGCACGCGACAGCGACGAGCGACGCGACGTAGATCGGCGTCGCGCGATCAGTCGCTAGCGCAGGCAAACCTCATTCACGCGACGGCTTCGGCGAGCGAATTCCACTGTTGCTGGCATGAGGCCGTCAACTCGCACCAAGAAAACCGCGTAGCGAGCGGTTTCCAATTTAAAAATAAGATATATTGTTGTGTAATGGAACGGAAAGTGTTTATTATTGCCTTGCAGCATTTTTTATATGCGCATGCGTAATAAACATTGCGTTATTTCTTGTTGCGCAAACGTGACTCGGGCAGGGTCACGTGCACCTATGTAATCTGTCTTTTCCGGTTTTTCGCTATTGGCTGCTTGAGCCCAGCACTTCCGGGCGATGAGCGACGGTTTCCAAATCTGGAGAACCGAGCGATCGCGCGAAAACGAGCACGCGACACGCCGCGCGAACGCCCTGTTTTGTCGCTCATAGCGTCGCTCGTCGCTGTCGCGTGCATTTTCGCGCTTATGGAGTTTGGGCTTTAAAGCGGCCGCCGTTGTCGCAAATGGTCGCGCGACCGCTGCCAGTTGCCGGTGTGCGCCAGCCTTTACACTACAATGTCTCCAGAAAAAACGAGACGTGTTACCAATTTATTTTGTCATTCACACTATTCTCCCCGTGATGTACCCATTGGTGCTTGCCATCATAATATGTTGTGTATTCAATTCGTGCGACGCTTTATCACGTATATTTAGGTTGCCGAGGATTAGCTAGGTATAGTCAGGCCAGGTTTCATAGCATGTTGCTCTTACTGAGTAATACATACCCCATGAACTAATCCTAAGGTCATATTCTACTTCACCGCCGTTTAGAAAAAATCACAGCATACCCACGGAGAGAATGATCATGAGTAGGGCGAAGCTTCGAAGGGCTCTATCGGCAAACCTGGCGTAGCAACGCCAGTGTGACGCCATGGAGTAACATCGTTTTCTGTGTTACTCAATGGTGACGTGACGAAATAAACGCCGGTGAGCACGCGAACCGCGTCACGTCTAATTATATTGGTGCCTTGACTGTAGCATGTAGTCATGCTCTCACATGACACGCTTCTCATGATTATCATGTTTGCACCAGTCACCTACTTTCGTCATCCGTTGACGTCACGTAATACAAAATTTGACATATGTGAAGCTAGCGAAACGGCCGCGAGCGCATCGTGAGTGTGGCATGTAGTCATGTTGTTACATGACACGCATGTCATGATTATCATGTTTGGATGTGTCATTTACCTATGTCGTCCGTTCGCGTTGCGTACACCTACTTTGGTATATAGGAATCTATTGACATGGCCGCGAGCGCATCATGAGCGTAGCATGTAGTCATGTTGTTAAATGACACGCATATCATGTTTATAATGTTTGTACCAGTATCATACCTTCGTTTTCCATTCACGTCCCGTAATACCAAATTTGGTCTAAGTGAAGCTAGTGAAACGGCCGCGAACGCATCATGAGTGTGGCATGTAGTCATGTTGTTACATGACACACATGTCATGATTTTCTTGTTAGGGCCTGTCCCTTGTGTTTGCCATGCAATCATGTCATACCTTACCAATTTTTCAACATGCCACGCGAACGAAACCACCGCAAGAGCTGCAGGACCAAGAAATGTAAATCACGACATTGATGACATACATGTCATGATTTTCATATTATGAGATAGTAAAATATGTTCTTTATACAGTCACGTTATATTATACCAAGTTTGGTATCAATACCATTATCGAAACGGCCAGGCCAGTTAAAAGTCATAGGCAGCTAGATAGATAGATAGATAGATAGATAGATATAGAGATAGATAGATAGATAGATAGATAGATAGATAGATAGATAGATAGATAGATAGATAGATAGATAGATAGATAGATAGACAGATAGATAGATAGATAGATAGATAGATAGATAGATAGATAGATAGATAGATAGATAGATAGATAGATAGATAGATAGATAGATAGATAGATAGATAGATAGATAGATAGATAGATAGATAGATAGATAGATAGATAGATAGATAGATAGATAGATCCAAAGTCGCCGAAGTTCGCTAAGAAATGCTTCGCATTTAGAAAAAAAAACATTATCATCATGTTCAACAAAAATTGGGCAAATCTTACTATTAATCGCTGGTTCTCGAACGAGAAGAAGGTAACAGATGGGCATGAAGCACCAGTAACGTTTATAGACAGAAGTGACTAGTAAGTGAGGAGAGCTCTCTTAACAGGCGAGATTAACCCGGTAGTAAACAGCATGACCACAAGTGAAAATATACGAGAACGAGAAATGCATTGGCGGCTGCGAGAAGACCCCGAAGTGCTGGATGCCCATAGATGCAGTGCAATTGCACTGTTTCGGTACGAGTTTCACTCTCTAAAGTTTGGAGATATGTGCAACGGCTGTGAATGCCTGTACTTTAACTCGAACTTCTCTGTGCTAAGAATCGACCAGAAACAAGCTATCATCCCTTAGCTAGAGTCCCGCAACAACCTAGACGCAACATCGCATCACCCATTCTTGAGCCTATAGCAACCCCCTTGAAGCAACCAGATCTAGAATCGTCAAGCTTCGCAGTTCATAGCCATGCGTTACTTGTAATATATAAGCTTCACCACTTTTATTTGATTTTCGAAGCTGTTTATTCGGTACTAAATGGCCCGCTTTGTTTTTATGTTTTTTTTTCTGGTCCCCTCTCACCCCTTCTAATTCTCTCGGGCTTTTAGAGTAAATCAACGAATAAATAAGACGCAGAAAGAGGCCATCCCGAGTTCAAGCAGCTGAAGGTTAAATAAGGCAGCAGCATAGCGAAAAGATGGCACACTGGGTCCGTGCACCCCTTGCGCCGAACCCAGTGTGCCTCAGCTGTGCCGAGGCTGTTCTGCGTGTTCGAGCCAGCCCGAGAAGAGGAAGACGCCAGCAAGAACGACAGTGTCTCTGGACGTCCATACCAGACATGTCGTACGTCATTGTAGACATGTCGTCGTTGTAGCGGTCAGGAGCGAGACGACGAGCACATGCTTGAACTCGGATACGTCCGCCCCTCTTCCTGTGCCTGGTCATCACTGCTGCACATGGTTCCCAAGCTTTCAGGTGACTGGATATCATGCGGTGACTACCGTACCCTCAACAATGTGACAGTACCAGACTGCTATCCGATACCACACATCCAGGACTTCACGGCATTGCTGCATGGTTTCCCCGTATTCAGTAAAATTGACTTAGTAAAGGCATACCACCAATACCTGTCGAGCCTTCCGACGTACCGAAGACTGCCATAAGAGCACCTTTTGCAATATTTGAATACACGCGTATGCCCTTCGATCTACGAAACGCCGCACAAACCTTTCAATGGTTCGTGGACCAGGTACTTCGTGGTTTGACCTTCTGCTTTGAAGGTACGTCGACGATATCCTTGTCTTCAGCACCACTGCAGAAGATCACGAACTTCACCCGCGTCAGGTTTTCACACGACTCCGCAAATATGAACTAGTCGTCAACGGACCAAAGAGCCACTTCGGCGTTTCCTCACTGGACTTTCTCGGCCGTCACGTAGATTCGCGTGGGATCTCTCCACCGGCCGTGCGTGTTGAAGCTATATTGCAGTTTCCACGACCAACAACTACGAAAAAACTACGTGAATTCCTTCGGCTATTACCGGTAGTTTATTTCCCATTGCGCTGCCATCTTGCAACCACTCCATGCACTTCTATCCGGTCAAACGAAGCCCAACGCTTCCATTTCCTGTATGGGTGATGCAGAAACAGCTTTCAGTTCCATCAAGGAAGCTCTGGCTAACGCAGTGCTCCTCGCGCAGCCAAAGAGTGACGCCATCATGTCACTCACAGTGGACACCTCGGACGTCGTCATACGAGCAGTCTTGCAGAAGTTGGTTGACGGATTTTGGCTGCCGGTCGCTTTCTTCTTACGGAAGCTCTCACAGACCGAGCGTCGTTTTAGCACATTCGGTCACGACCTGCACGTGGCCAATTTGACTGTCAATCACTTTCGATACTCTCTAGAAGGTCGGCAGTTCAATATCCTCACCAACCACAAGCCATTTACGTGTCAATCGACTGCTACCAACTCTGCCCATACGCCATGTGAAATCCGCCAGATTGCCTACAATAAATAAGACGCAGAAAGAGGCCATCCCGAGTTCAAGCAGCTGAAGGTGAAATAAGGCAGCAGCATAGGAGTTCACGAGTGATATCCGGCAAATCAGTGGCAAAGACAACCCCGTTGCTGACACGCTTTCCCGAATAAAAATCAACACAACTATGGATGAGCCCCCACCAGTCGATTTTGCAGCCATGGCTACTGCACAATAGAACGACAGCGAGCTTTAGGTGTTGCGACTCCAAGATTGGATTGGATTGGATAAACTTTTATTTGGTCCTCCAAAACACAGATCACTGTGTTGCAGACAGCTCCCACGTGGGGACTGAGATGCCAAGCTCCTCAGCCGCCTCGCGGGCTTGGTGGACAGCCCAGAGCTGATCTGCCAACGATGAGCTGCGGATTGCCGCCTCCCATCTGGAGAACTTCCTCAAGCTCGAAGATTTCTAACTTCCAGGCTGCACGATTCCCCTCGCTTGCAACACCTCTACCGATTGTACTCGCCCTTACGTTCCAACATCGTTTCGCCGCAGAGTCTTCGATGCCTTGTATTCCTTGCCACACCCCGGTATACGTGCGACTCAGCGCCACACCAAAGGGCGATGTCTATGGCCTCGAATGAACATCCACGTCCACCGCTGGACATGTGCTTGCCTCAAGTGCCAGCTAACCAAAATCCAGCGCAACATGGTCAACGCACTGGGTGCCTTCTCGCCTCCTGACTCGCGGTTGAGTCACGTGCACTTGAACCTCGTAGGCCCTTTGCCCCCATCGCAAAACAGCCGGTATATGCTAACCTGCGTAGACCGGTTCACGCGGTGGCCTGAGGCATTACCCCTCACCGACACCGCGGCAGAGTCAGTCACCCGCGGACTCATCACCGTGTGGATAAGCCGCTACGGAGTTCCCAAGAACGTCAAAACGGATCGAGGTCGTCAATTTGACTCCGCGCTCTTCCGAACTTAGTCGCGAATGCTTGGTGTCAACCACATCAGGACGACAGCCTACCATCCGATGTCGAATGGCATAGTTGAGCGATTTCACCACCAACTGAAAGTTTAGCTCATGGCCTCACAATCGTTGATACCCTGGACTGAGCGACTAACACTCGTCCTCCTCGCCCTGCGCAGCCCGATACGTACGGACGCGCCCTGCTCCTGAGTGGAGCTCGTATTTGGCACTACCCTAAGGCTTCCTGGACAGCTTCTCGACACGTCACCGGTATCACCATTGGACGTAGCTGATTATGCCAGTCGCCTCAGGAATTCCATGAGAGATGTGCACCCTATTCCTGCACGTCTACACTCACGCCCAAGGTTCGTCAGTCGTGCACTCCGCGACCGCTCCCTTGTCTTCGTACGGCATGACGCAATCAGACCACCACTGCAACCTCCTTATGGCGGACCCTTTAAGGTCGTCAAGCGTTTCCCGAAGCATTCCGTTCTGCTGCTTAAGGAACGCGAAAACAGTGTCTTTATTGACCGCATAAAGCCGGCTTTCGTCGACACTGACGCCATCCTCGAAGACTACAAGCCACCCGCGAAAACCAGACGAACGCGCTTCGCATTAGCAGAACCTACAACCTGCTCATAGCGTTCGCTTCTTCGCGCACAGGCTGCCTCGCTAGAGGGTGGGGGTGGGGGAGGGGCTATGGGAAGCTGTCAGCGTCTCGGAGAAGACGAAGAAGTTGTGCCGCAGCGGCTCCGCGTCTTCGAGCCAGCACGAAAAGAAGAAGACGCGAGCAAGAACGACAGATTACATTAGGTTATAGCCACAGGGAGGTTTTCTCTTCTGTGTGTGAGTACATAAGGGCAACAAAGAGATTACCCTGTTAGCCTATCGTTATTATTTACGGCTACGAGACTACCTGAATGCCAGACTTAGCACACTTGATGATCCTGCCGCCCGGTTCTTGGCCGATCCCCCTTCGTGGGCGAGTGCCAGCAAAACTGAAGGTTCATCATCATCATCATAGTCTGTAGACGTCCATGCCAGAGCAGAGATAAATAAAATATGTGGGAAACCAAACGCCGCCCGTCTTCCTACAAGCCCGTAGGGCTGCCTGTGAGTCCGTTCTGACCGTGATTTCTTGAGAGGCGTACTCGTGCTGAGTGATGGCTTGCGTTATGGCAAGTATTTCTGCTGTTGCCGCGGAAGGAGGTGATAAGGTGTAGAACGCAAGGCAACGGGTATGTGTCACCACCGTGTCGTCTTAGCAAAGCGTTGGAAACACGCTTTGCTTTCGTGCAAGATTTGCATGGTCAGCGCAGCGTGATAAACGCTATGGTCGTTAGAATTACTTACGTATGCCTTTTATAGTAAAGGACACACATACAGAATATTGACGCGTTATTATGGTGACTCAAATATGCGCAATAATTGCTTTTTAATTGACAATCGCACAAGTATGAACGCTGAACCTTGAGCAATATTGGTGGGCGCTGCGGTTGGGGTCGGCCGTTTGTGGTATCGTCTGGTGTCTTTTAGGGTACCGCTAAGGGTGGACAAACAGACAAGTGTACGGACAGACAGACTAAAATTTTTTGATTGAAGGTACCAAAGAAAGACTACCGTCTTTAAAAACACCAAAACAATGCCAAACAGTGCCACAGTGTACAGTCATCGGCCCGTCTATTTCGGCCTCCCGGTGACCACTCAGGAGCCGCCAGCACTTGGTATGCGCCTGGCTGACAGGATACATTCGCGAGCTCTCTCGGAGAGTGACTGAGTGTTGGCGGGTTCCATCGGAAAACCCCGAGAGTGCTTTCCTTAGGGGCCTGTCGCCGCGGTCCATATTTCCGCGCAGCCTGTCCTTTTGTTTCTTAGTCGTGTTTTCGCAACGTGCGCATTTTGAGAGACTACCGGGCCGGCTGGAAGAGAGGTCGCGTACATCGGAATGCCACGGAGAACTCCATATTTTTAGACGTTCTAGCGGGGTAGTGCGCTTTGCGAAGGCCAGTGTGTTAAGAGGACGTACGTGCAGTCATGGAAAGTGTAAAGATTTGTACTCGTGTTTCACGGACAAAGTAGAAAGCGAAGAACGTATCTCATTGTTCTGATAAATTTAACTGTATGGAAAGCTACCTACTCAATCTGCGGCAACCTGTGCACCACTACATAAGTATACTGGACTATGGCCTAGCACTTTCTAGATTCAATATACACTATGCATCGTATGTGTATAGTATATGAACACGGGGCGACACTGGCATGCGGTGTCCGTAACTAGTATTGCAAGAAATACTAAAAAAACTATGTCAATTAAACACGAAAGACACAATGGGATTCGAACCCGGGTCCACCGCATGCCAGCGCTGTCTTATAACTCTTAGGCACGCCGGTGCTTTGAACTCGTTCCTAAACTGGCCCTAGGCAGGCCTGATATCAGGAAAGGAATTGCGTTATAATGAATAATAAAGCGTTTTAGATCACCAAACTAACAACCAGGTGCCACACAATGCGAATTTTACGTGGATCGTCCAATGCTCCGACTCATTAGAAAACTTGTTCTTGATCACCTATTAACTATGGCGCATACCCATTTTAGGCATAAAACTTTTTCGTCGTCAGCCACTGCATAAAGGAATTGCACGAAGTTCTTGGCAAGTGTGTAGCGGATACTACACTTCTCTGAAGAATGACGATGGATAGCACAGTGAATGGTTGCCTACTACACCGAAATAATGATTATTTATGGCGCTGTGGCTACCCAGCAAGTGTGTTTGTAGCAGTTAGCCATAGCGTGTTTAGAAAAAGCTCTGAAAGGCCGCTCTTCTTGCTTTAGGTTTGACTGTGCTGCGCGTTCCGCACAGGCCTGGCGGTTTTTAAAGACGATTGTCTCTGTTAAGATACTTCAACGCAAAAGTTTTGTTTTGTCTGTCTCCATGGTGATTATGAGTGGTCGTTCTTTTCAGAAATTTCAAAGTGGCTATGAACTATTCGTAGGAAGGGCTTGAATTTGCCCATTTGACTCCGTCGGCTATTACCACTGGTTATAAAGATAATTGCGTTATTTTTATTATTACTGTCGTAATTACTGTTTTACCCATCTCAAGATGCTTTCTGCTACAGGAAGGCTATGCCACAAGTAACACGCAGACATCTCCTTTCTGTAATTGTTTAAGAATACTGAACACATTTCTTGAAACACTCTGTATAGAGCACTCCTGTTGAGATATTATCGTTTTAGACGTTGCTATAGATTTAGTTTTGACTCTGATATAAATTGTTATTTGACTGTACCGTTTCCTTAGGGGAGAACACGGGCCCCGCCGCGGTGGTCTAGTGGCTAAGGTACTCGGCTGCTGACCCGCAGGTTGCGGGATCAAATCCTGGCTGCGGCGGCTGCATTTCCGATAGAGGCGGAAATGTTGTAGGCCTGTCAGCTCAGATTTGGGTGCACGTAAAAGAGCCCCAGGTGGTCGAAATTTCCGAAGCCCTCCACTACATCGTCTCTCATAATCATAGTGTGGTTTTGGGACGTTAAACCCCACATATTTTCATGGTGATTAGCCGTAAACACAAAAGGATGAAGAAGCCAGCATCACGAGCGGCAGTCTCTGGTGTTTTTTTGAGAAAGACGACGTTGCGCGTCTGCTCTAGCGCTTTGTTTTTGTATGTGAATAGAGCCTTGCTGTTAACGACGAAAGGAAGCCTTGTGTCCTGTTTTTTTGCACGATGCGACAATATCAATCAAGAGGAAAACACGGCTTTTACGGTCATGTCATCCTAGACAAGAGCAAGAGGAGATTTCGTTACAGTGGCCTTTAGGTTAAGGTGCTCGACGGCTGACCCACAGGTGACGGGTTCGAATGCCGACGTAGCAGACGTACTTTCGATATCGGTGTAAGTGCTCGAGGCTAATGCACTTAGATTTAGTTGCACCTTAAAAATCTCATATGGTGGAAATTTGCAAAACCTTCCAAAACGGCGTCTTTCATAATCATATCGTGGTTTCAGGACATCAAATCTGAACATTTAATAATGTTGAGGACATAAGGAACCACTGAAGTTTTATGTTGTGTAACAGTGAAACGGGACTGTTGAAAAAGTGCGTCCTCTGCTTTCTCAAGTTTATCTTGATGTATGCACTTTCACAGGATTTTTGCAGTGCACTATCACTCTTCAGCACTTTAGGACTGAGCAAGTAATCCATGAGAAGCCATTTCTCCACCTTTGCAGGGCGTTAATATAAAATCCATATGGGCACTCGTTGGAACAGACGAACATATGAATCAATGGTTTCTGTATTTCTATGAAGAGGAAGCGAAAGCCGTCCGGAGATAGAACACAAAAACCTTTAGTGAAAACAGGAAACAAACAAGTATACCTTTTTTTAGAATGTAAAAATAAAGTTAATATAGGGACACAAGCCGAATTTCAGTAATGAGAGTTCTCAGAAAAAATAATGATATAACATATGAGGGAAAGTGCTAGTGAAAAAGAGCACCTTACACCACTTAAGATCAACTGATTGAGCTGTGACATATGAACCTCCACTGCTTTTGGGCCGCTTAATTCGTTTATCAGCTAGTTCTACAGCGACTGACCAGAGCCCGTTAGTGCGACTCTCTGTGGCTCTCTAATCCGATTTGCAAAAGCAATTAGGCTTATACCAATTTTCAGGGTGCACGCTTTATCGAATTACGAGAACTTACCGCTAGTTTTGCATATAAAAATACTCTGCTTACCTGTCAAGCCTGCACTGTTCGTTTACGTCGTATTTTGTGCAGGCACAACAGCTTAATGGAGAAGCATGTCTATTTAGTGCTTTTTCTAATTACTGAGAGCCATTGCTTATATATTTTTCTTTTTTTTTAAATTATTCAGTACTTGTATCGTCTTTGCAGGCATTACAGTAAGGGCGGGGGGTATATACATCTATACATCACTGGGTGAATTGACATTCATTTACACACAAAGCGTGCTAAAAGCCACATTTTCCTATAAGTATTTTTGTGAGAAACTCTATGTATATATGGTGTCATCGTGCGCCCTAAACGTAGCTTTCTCGCGGAAAAAATAAAGATTTCTTTTTGGAAAGAGGCTGCCATTTTTCTTCACTAACAGTAATGGTAAGGAACATGTTGGAGTCTTCGTATGGGCTGCAGTTCTTTGGGAAGAATTGAACGAATTTCAGAAGAAAAGTGCCAGAATTTTCGATGCAGTTGAATATGCTTGAGGCTCGTGTGCCAAAAATAAGATGCACGTTGAAGAACCCCATGTGATCCAATTTCCCAGAGTCATCCACCGCGGCGTGTAGCTTTCATAAAGATTTCGTGGTTTCGTGGTGCTGAAACACCAACCATTGTTATTATATTAACGTTTACCTTTGACGTCACGTTAAATGCAAACAGTAAGAAAACATTGTCACTCTTTTCCTTCTTTTTTTTTTGCGAGGCAAAGCCTGAGATGCCTCATCAAACGGAAAAAAGTGGCACTTTGTGTCAAAACCATTGGTGCGGAAAACCATCATCAACATGATGACGTCCCCTTCAAACGGGATCATGAAGTCACTATACCGTGACATCAAATGAATTACGCGACATGGTTGCCCTGTGGAAGACGCACCTATTCCAGATCCACTGCGAAAACAGGGGAAGTGCAGAATTCTTGCAACGCCTCCAATCCCGAAGGCCAAAAAAAAAACCATTTCGGGGACAGGGGAAAGGGGGACGGCGACGGCTCACACATAAACAAATCCGGTCAGCGCGAGTGCCACTCTGTGACATCTTTGCCATCTTAGCTAAGTTTATTGCAACTCAATTGTTGCCTCCCTTCTTGAACCTAGCTAAAGTAGAATGCTAGCAGGCAAAAAAGCAATATTTATTTAGGTATGTGTTTGTTGATATTTTTTTCCTTCTTTGTAACCACCACCTGTGATGGTAAATGCAGCCCGCGTATCGACAATAATGCCAGTCAGCGTATTCCACAAACTACGCATCTAATGAACGTGCCGCACGCTGCTCAGAAATATGTGCATGGTGCAGACTCGAGAGATCATCAATCAAATTTGAAATATTAGACGTTTCTTCAGCCATATTACTTCTAACTGGGAGCTTGCCACTCAATTTATTGCATTGCATAGCCGTACAAAATAGAGCGAGGGGCACCATTACGCTACGCTCTACGTTAAGATGGCTCTGTCATATTTTTAATCATAAGCAGGGCGAACTATTTCTTTCACTATTAAGTGAAAATTTGCTTCTTCTAGCGAGACACCCAAGCAGAAATTCTCTCCGAACTACAGTCGTTAATCGCGTTATTTGTTTTTCACGATCTCCATCTGTCTGATCTCTTTATGTGTTGTAGTTTAGTATTCCTGTAATTCAAAAGTATTTCTATCAACAGTCTAGTTTATCTCTGTTGATGCTTTCACTGTAGGCGGCATTGGTAACAAAGAAGTAATAAAATTTCACTCCATTTCTTTTATTTGTGTGTGTGTGGAACAGCCCCCTCTTTTTGAAATGGCAAGCGTTCTCGCTTAAGCTCTGAGGGCGGGGCTTTAAAATAATCGCAAAGCTTATTCTTTTTTTTTTCACTTAATTGCACCCTGAACAAAATCATTACTATCCTTCTAGTTTTCCTTCTTTTTTTACCAGAGGGGAGGGGGGGGGGGGCGGTGCCTTTAATAGCAGTTAGTTTACAGAAGAAACAAAAAAGAGAAAAGACTGCTGCACTCCCCTAACTTCCCCGCGTGTGTAGTTGTCGCATACGTGTTGAACCTCACTGACGTCTCAGGCCTTCGCTGCGTCGCAAAGAAATGCTGCTTAAGATAGATAGATAGATAGATAGATAGATAGATAGATAGATAGATAGATAGATAGATAGATAGATAGATAGATAGATAGATAGATAGATAGATAGATAGATAGATAGATAGATAGATAGATAGACAGATAGACAGATAGACAGATAGACAGATAGATAGATAGATAGATAGATAGATAGATAGATAGATAGATAGATAGATAGATAGATAGATAGATAGATAGATAGATAGATAGATAGATAGATAGATAGATAGCGTAACAGTAACAGCATGATGGTGCAACAGTTTTTATGATGCCGTATTATTGATTGATTGACACGTAAGGTTTAACGTCCCAGAACCACCATATGATTATGAGAGATGCCGTAGTGGAGGGCTCCGAAAATTTCGACCACCCGGGGTTCTTTAACGTGCACCCAAATCTGAGCACACAGGCCTACAACATTGCCGCCTCCATCGGAAATGCAGCCGCCGCAGCCGGGATTTGATTCTGCGACCTGCGGGTCAGCAGTCGAGTACCTTAGCCATTAGACCACCGTGGCGGGGCAATGATGTTGTATTATGAAGGCGTCCTTGCGTCCGAATGAAGAAGAATCCTACGTTGGGGAAAGCGAACTGAATATAAACGCTGGCTGTTATTTGCAGGAAGCGAGGGTAAAAGAAGATTATTGTCGTCAGCCAACCATGCATCTGAACTAAAATGGCTGGATTGTCAACCCTCTTGTGGGGGTTCTTACACAGCGGGTAATGGAGCAATGAATACAAATAAATCAGCAATATTCGCAAGAACTCAGAAAGAAAAATCAAATCAAGTAATGAACACAAATAAGTACGATCCGCAATTCCCGAATGCAGCTAAATGAAATGGCGCACACGTGTGCACTGAATGCACCATAATGAAACTGGGCACTCAAGCACAGGACCATTCAGAGGTCGCTGAAGTTTAGACATGTCGTGTTTTAAAGCAGTTACTGGCAACTTATTCCACATACCAGTTACCTATGGGAGGAAGGAACAAAAACTAAAGACAGCAAATATTGCGGGGTTGCGCGAAGAAAACGCGAGAAAACGCGCTGCGTACACAGTATGGGAGCAAACTTTGTGCGTACTTCCTTTCGTCCGTGCTTTCGAGCGCAGCCCTGCAATATGTGTTGAAGATAGTGCCAACTAGCACAAAGAAAAGCTTTACTGTAAATTGTGCAGGAAAGGAAGTAAACCAGACACCAGTGCCGTTGGCTACCCTGCTGTTTGGGAAAGGTGATGGGAAAGAAGATGTGAAGGAAAGGGGAAGGAAAGCGAAAAAGAAGAGTGCCTGAAAGTATCTGTAAAGAGCTGCAAACTTGAATTACACGATTGCGATTGTCATGACAGATGGATCTTACTAGTAGTGTAGTGGGGAATTCGCAAGGCACTGACTAGTGGGAACATCTCTCTCGGAGTGCGAAGCGCGAGTGTGTGCACGAGCTTTAGAAGCTGGACTGCTCGAGCATTTCTGTTCGTACCGGCTGCCTGCCTACTACCTGGCGTCGCTACTAAACTCCCTTGCAAAGTGCGGCGCACCCGGCAAGACCACGCATCGGGCGGGCCTGACGCTCGCCAAGGTGCTCGAGATGTGTGCATCTCATCTTCAAAACCCAGCACAGGCTGATCTTCACTACAAGTCAGTTTGCCGTTCCCTAGTTGCAGGAGCTGTTGAGCTATCTACATTCCTGCAGAAAATATCTAGTGGAACCAAAGAATTCATCAAGTGTCATCGCAATGATCCAGATACCTCAGATCTTGATGGCTTACAGTTTAAGGACTGGGCCATGCTGTGGATGCAGGTAATTCAAGAACTTCGACAGGGAGTCAAATTGAAGAAAGTTGACATTGAAACGCACCTGCATCCTGTGGAGTTTGAGCTGACACCGTATGAGATGTTGCTTGATGACATCCGTTCGCAGAGGTACAAGCTGAACAAAGTCATGGCCTCGAGGCGAAAACTGAAGCCTGCACCTCGGCGGGAAACGCCTGTTCATGACCGCTTAATGGCTGACATACGGCAGCCTCAGAGACTTCGACCAGTCAGGAAAAGAGGCAGTGCAGGAACTTCTGGCCGCCGGTCAGCCAGAGCTTCGGTCTTCTCGAAGTTCAAGCACCCCAAGCGGGCTTTTCTGGCCGTGGCCCGCCGACTTCGTCGAGTCATGGGGACGCCCCGCCCGATTCGCGCCGTTGTCAGCGCGATGTCTGGAATGGGCCGCTTTGGCGGCTTCTGGGAGCATTGCCGAAATGTGTCTCGGGCTCGCTACCGTCCGATACCTCTGCTGACAGTGTGGCCCATATTCCAGAGGTGGTCCGACCAGCGTCCCTTGGCTCAGTGGCGGAAGTTTGTTCCGCCGTGGCCCCGTGGACTGTTCCAGGCTCGAGCGAGTTCCTCGGCGGTCCGAGCGTGGTGGCGTCCAGGGTCAGAGGCGGAGACTTCGCTTGACCAACATCCCGGGCCGAATGCGGGGGCTTGTGGCGGGATCTCGGACGTCGTCGACGGGCTTCCCTCCTCTCCGCCGCCGCTGGCACCGCAACGGGAGCACCTTAAGCGCGCCACCGCAGTCGTGCGCCATTGCGGGAAGCGCCCGGTACACCCGTGGAGCTTGGAGGACGATACCTCGCAGCTGAGTTTGGACATGAAGGAGTTGGGCGCCGAGTCGGACGAGGACGTCGGCCTCAGGCTCGACTTGTATGACGAGGAAGAGTTTCTCAAGTGCATTGAAGATGACTGCGCAGGTGAACCACAAGATCACGGGTTCGATTCCCAGCCGCAGAAACCATTGGAGACACCGTGAACAAAGCTGGTGGAATCCAATAAGACGCAACAGCCAAGGAGGCGGCTCATTATGGCTGACATCGCTCTGCATCTTTCATCAAGCTTTGACGAGGATGACACGGACGATGGTCCCATTGCTCTTGCGCCAGAGCAGCCTCACTCGTTGCCTGTGCAGCTTCGTCAAGCACCTCCAAGGCCCACAAAACTTCAGTGGCAGCACAAGCATGGAAGTGGAGATATTTCTGATGTTCCCAATAGTCAGTGCCTTGTGAATTCCCCACTACAGTAGTGGTATTTTTTTCACATTTATTTCTCCTTGTAATGCTTGGAATACTAGATTCAATCAAATTTTTTCTACGTATTTTTTCTAGCTGGTCTAGGTTTGCGCTTCCCAGCCCTTCTGGAACTCAATGTACATATAAAGCACACTGCGTACTTCCGAATTATTTCCAGTTTTGTTTTAATAAATGTGATAACGGCTCCACAGCACTAACACACATTCTAGTTCTGCCCTTACCAAAAGTTTGGAAGCAGTTCATTTCACTTCGCATGTAGCTTTCTCCATTTTTGCTGTCAGGGAAGGTATAGCGATCGCTATTAGTAAAGTGAATCTGACAGCTTTGTTGTCACAGTCTAGCAAACGTTTCTGTAACGATAACCATGACGACCCTTCCAGTCTTGTTGACGGCATAATGGACTCTTGAGCGCCCTGCTTCTTCGCTGGATCCCATACTGGATACACTGTGATTTGGATAGCTGCGACAGCATCCCGAGTTTTGTTTCGTGTGGTCGAGACAAGAAGCACGTGGCCTAAGGAATGTCAAAGATAGTTCAAACACGGCTATTGAAGATGCACGTTGCGCCAAGAAATTACTGCATATTCACAGCGTTACGACAAATTAGGAACTGTAAAGATAAAAAAAGAGAAGGACCGAAAAAGCGTTGATCTGAGAGGAGGGTAAAAAACAGGAAGAGAGGAAAGAAAACGCGCAGAGAAAAGTACACGAAATAAAAAGAACAAAAAACTCACAGTATACTACGAGCTTCTGCTACAAATTTGCAGGCATGCATGAAGCAAGAGCCGGCTCAAATCACCATAACGGATGTACTATGAATTATTCATCAAGCTCGAGCAAAAAAAAAAAAACTATAGGACGGTGATTATGCGTAAACGTGTACAGTACACGGTATTCACCATTCAAAGCAACGAGTGCCTTTTTTTTTATTCACAGACCAGATTTCTTGTGTTTTAACTGTGGAGAACGAAAAAAAAAAAGGAGTTTCGTAGCAAAAAAAAAAAAAAACGAAAGCATGCTTGTTAGTATAGAGGAAGAGCGGAGAGCGAAGCTACTCATGTGAATGTAATTAAAAGGCGTGTTGAGAAGGAGTTCTTGCTTCGATTTATGTGCAGATCGGAAGACGTGCTTTTCTTTAATTATAGGTAATTAACTTCGGCGAAAATCTCGAAGCTGCAAGGTGCATAACCAGCTTTGCGTCGCCGCTGAGCTTAGCGTCACTCGCAAGGCGGCGGTCCCATTTGGGGCTCTAGAACGACTTGGGCTAAGCTTGAAGCTTAAACTAAACGCTTAACGAGTGCCCTACACGCTAAAAGGCCATTAAGTTAAGCAGCCTTCCTTCATAACGATGCTTGTCCAACAATTAGGCCTTGCCACTCCTTAAGCACCTCTACTTATGAAATAAAAATAGTAAAATACGATGTCTTAAAGAGAGGTGCAGTTGCTGGCGATATCCTTCTAGGGTAACTGTAAATGTGTCTGAAAAACATGTGGTGAATTCTATTCAGAGAACAGGAGTAGAGTGGCAAAGTACTGAGAGCATGCAGGGCCACTCAACCTGCCACTGGAATGCGCTGCGCTCCTGGAGGGCAGGTGCAAAGGTAACGAGTAGGGACTACTAAGGAGACCATGCGACTGAAACATTCCAAGCCCCGGCATATTCTTTGTGGGGCATCAGCAAAAGACGCGTGAAATCGGTCAGCCACGTGTTCTTCATTATCTGAATACATTAGTCGGTGCAACGACGCATTCGGCAGGCGTCCAGCTTTCATCGTTGGCACTTGCACAAAAGAGTGGAACAGTGGTTTGAAACTACACATGGTGGCTACCATTGCCGCCGCACTCGCCAGCTGAAGAAAAACTCGGAGACTGTGACGTTCAGAGGCCACGTGACTCGTCGTTCTGCGCTTTCTCCGCATTTCGGGCGAGGGCACTGCAAACAGCTTCTGGCTGCTCTCGGCACAGCAAAAGCGCTCTCACTCTACCAATGAATGACAGTGCTCCTGCACCTGTTCACTGGCTGGCTGGATTTTGTGCCGACTGGTTATGCCCCCGCGACCTCCGATGACGGCACAGCTTTTGCAGACTGGCTTGCCCTACGCCATCTCCTGACGCCGACAAGAGCTCTGGCAGAGTGGTTCCCCGTCCTCGGACTTCTGCGGCCATGCCCATCTTTCCTATCTTCTCCTTACTTCCGTGTGTCGCTGTCCCTGCGCCTCGCTCTCTCCTTCCGCTCTTTCTATCTCTATACCTTCTAATCCTATCCTTTTAATCTCTCTTTAACCCCAGCCCTCGTGAGCTACTCTTCAGGTGTCCTCCCCCCCAGAGACAGTTGCAGGGCTCACTTTATCCTCTTTTCATTTAAGAATCACTTAGTACTACTGCACTTGTTCGACCACTGAAACGAACCGGCTCAGAAGAGAGCACTTTAAGCGTGCTTTTGGGTGTTCCTGCTTTCCCAATGGAATTCACCATTAGTAGGCAAATTTACGGATATGCTAGTGCGGACTTACTACATTATTACATCGCAGACAGGAGCATATTCTAGTCCCGCAATCTATCAGACGATCTATCCCAAAATTCAGACTTGAAACATTTGCGTGCTTTTCTCAGACTTTGCCTGATTGTAGCACATGCTCTGACGATGAGGTTACGCCTTCCAAGGGCGATGCCCCGCTACGAGTCCGGAGAGAGACGCTACACCTGTCTGTCTCCACAGTACGAGCTGGTTCATGCCCTGGTGGAAATGGAGGAACCAAAATGTTTTTTTTTTCATTTCATTCCATTGCTGTAATGGATGATATCGGCAATATTAATTATCAGGGGCTTTTAGATTGTACGCATACTTCTTTACGTAAACATCTTACCAAATACCGTTTTACGTTTACCGCCTTACGGGAACACATGTTTTCAACATTTTAGCTCCTCATACGTAAAGTATCCTCGTATACGCAAAAGGGTGACGATGGTGTCGTTATCTTGTGACACTTCGTGCAACCTGTGCAAATGCGCTTCGTGCAAACACGCACTGTTGGTCTAGGCTGCGGACCGTCCGTGGAACTCGTTGGCTTACGCGTAATTTTTTGAGGTGAAAATGATTGAAAACGGCATTCATTCGTAATAACGCCGATGCGCAGTTTTTGCACCAGACGTCCAATGCAGGATGTTTCGGCAATTATAATTTTGTGATTACCTGGTTCATTATGACCCCACTAGATGGCGTTATTTATCAAGCATGTCTGGGGGCTAGACGTTCACGGCGTTGATGTTCCAGGCCATTCTACCTTAGGTAAGCCGGCTGAAACAAAGTAATCGCTATTCGCGTGCGCACTTTGGCTTATTTAGACTCGACGGCTCGAGTCTCTGCAATGCGGATACCGAGAGCTCCTACGAACGAAAGTGGGTTTGCGAGATAAGCCGCAAACGTAAAGCCTCTCCGGCGGGCAGTTTACGTTCCGCGAAGACCCGCGCATGCGCAGATTCTCTCCGGTATGCGGTAAAACTGTAAAGTAAAGAAGTATACGTAAAAGAAATATTACCCCTCGCTAGATTACATTTAGCCACTACTGGGCGACACTGGTTAGTTTTAAGCATGCGTGAGTAAGTACGGAATGATTTACACAAGAAATACCTTTCTGTTTCTAAATATATTCATGTAATATAGGATTCCCTTGGTACTGGTTTTATTCGAGCTGTTGTGTGTTCTCATTTACGAAACATCGCACACTCTCCCCAAGCTCAATGTCGGACACAGTTTTCTATTTTGATGACCGGCACACTCACCTAGACAATGTATCTACAACGCTGGTTATGACCTTATGAAATACATCAGAATAGTCATAGAGATCCTACGTGTCCGTATTTTTCAGGAAATGCTTCCTTCTTCACAAATCTATCACGATGGATATGAGAAGTATGACATCCTCGTACTTAGGTGGAGTAACTGACTTAATTACAAGAAAGCACTGAACGACAGGCGCACCAGCAGTAGGCAGGTGGGCAAAGGAAATCAAGAAGTGTGCGGGGATAACGCATCAGCAGCATGCGCATGACTTGGTTGATCAGTGAAATATGGGAGAGGCCTTCACCCTGCAATGGGTGTCGGGCTTATGATATTATTGCAAGAAAGAGAAAATTATAGAAATTTACTAGAATATTCGGACATGCTATTCTGTATAACCACAGCACATCATCGCAATGAGCACTTCATGTAATTAAACAAAATGAAACAGAGATGTTATGACCTTTGGATGTAATTAGGAAGCCTGAATACGCGTCACTGTTCATACGGTTCCTAATACAGACGAAGACCAGCCTTACAAACCAATCGAAGTTCTCGTAACAACCACCCCGCAAAGAACCGAAGATAAAAAGCCTCGTGAGCCCGCTTTTGATAAAGTGGTGACTCATTCTTTCTGGCAGATAACGAATGAATAATAATCACATAAAAAATAGAATATAGCAGCACCTCCACATTGTTGTTGTTTTTTCTTTCGTTGCTCGTTTTGGGCGCTAAAAGAATGAACATGAATTTTCAGCATGGCCAAACAAATAGGCTTGTAAATAAAACCCCGCCTCTTCGTGCGAACGAGTAAATGATGACACGCAATCTTTTTGTTTGTTTGTTTCTATTCAAGGTACTTGATTGATCATATGTGGCGTTTCACGTCCCAAAACCACCATATGATTATGAGATTCGCCGTAGTGAAGGGCTCTGGAAATTTCGACCTCCTGTGTTTCTTTAACGGGAACTCGCTAAAGAGCAGCAAAACGTTGCGCACGTCTC
Source organism: Rhipicephalus microplus (assembly GCF_043290135.1). Lineage (NCBI taxonomy): Eukaryota > Metazoa > Arthropoda > Arachnida > Ixodida > Ixodidae > Rhipicephalus > Rhipicephalus microplus. The sequence continues at coordinate 5,420,076 of NC_134706.1, read as the reverse complement.
GCCCACCACGTTTGCGAATCTGCCTAACCAGGCTGCACGCCTGCCGGAATAACCCTACATGCTTACCTCAAACAATGACGTCAACGACATTTTAGTAAACGGAGCAGCTCTATGAAAGGAAATTGCTGGGTACCCATGTGACGCATTTCTTCTGGTTTCGCCGTCGTGGAGCTGCAATACGTATTTTCCTTCACTGTACAGTGCAGCATAATCCATCCGACGCTTTTCTGCATTGGGACGTCGGCTTTACCCCTCAGAACCGCTCCGGGCTGCGGCGTCGTGGTGCTTATGCGACGCGCCATTGAGATGATCGGTAAACACAAATGCACACCATTATCCTCTAAGTCACCTATAGGAGCCCATTGTATTTTTCTTTTCTCTAAATGATGAATGGAAAAGCTTAGTGGTGCTACATTTTGCTTCTTGACACTTAGAAAAGAAAAGCCACACAGGGCCCCTCCCCATAAGGCGACTCGGAGCGGAAAGCCAACGTCTTTTTTCCCCTAAGTCGATTATTGATGCTGCGCCACCTCTTGCCGAAAGCTTTCTGCTACCTTACGCAGTTTTGAACCTACTGCGAAATTGAAATTACTTAATCTGGTTTTGAATCACCTCCGAGGTTAGACTACCTTTGACCACCCTACGACGTCAGTTAATGACGTCGCCATTGGGCGTTACATCACACTGAGGTAACGATATCGTCATTTGAATGTAACAAATTCTGGTGACATGTGACGTCCCTGTGACGTGAAATGGTCACTTCATCACGTAATGACCATTTTTGTACTACCTGTCCAAGCGGTTCGGGAGGCCGATGGTCAAACTTTGTGCTTGGTGAGACAACTAAGAATTTCGCATTAAAATACGGAAAAAGTGTCACAGGTTTTTCCGTGAGCAGTGTGATGCTGAGTGTCTCGAACAGCATGCGGTGTCAGTTCGGGTTTTTTGATGCACCGTCAGAGCATGAAACACACATTTTGGTACGTGCGTTCAATAAGAAGCGCGCAAAGGCGAAACATTGGCCTCCATCCTGCCCTGGTGAAGTCAATGTCCAACCAAACTGTGTCAAACACCAATCACGTAGATGGAAGTGAAGACCTTTGATTTAATAATACTTTAGAGTAAGTCTGATAATAATCGTTTTGTGTTCACTCCTGCAGACCATGATGGGATCTATGACTACTTTCAGCAAAAATGATTTGTTCATTTGGTCAAGCACTTCATTCTAGCTTTTTTTTCTGGTGTTTAATTTTTATGGTCTACTCGCGGTGGTCTTAGTCTTAAAGTGATGAATTGAATGAGTTACTAAACTAGTTTGCCTTTTCTATGTGAAGTCGAAAAACACACATGAAAAGAGGGAAGGACCGTTTGGCGCCATTCGAAGCCTTCGTGTGAAGTTCAAAGCAACTGCAACCTGATCTTTACCGGTAACACTAGGAAGGGTGTTTTGTTTCCGTTGCTCCTAGATGCCTTATCATCGAACAGTAGGTTTTGACGCATATTTTGTCATTTTGTTCGTTGATAACATACTGAGTTTCGTGCTGTATGCCTAAAAGGCCCCCTAAGCTATCCAGAGATCGAAATGTAGCGGCGGCGTTGCAGCTGTGCACGGGCCTACAGCGACCGTGATCATCGGCTCCTCTGTTCACCTTTTCGAATGCCCTTCCTGGTTATCCGAGGTGAAAACTCAAGGAGCGCTGCATCTGCTAGCACAGCAACACGCGAGCGCAAGTGTCTATTGTAAGTTTAGGGGACTGGCATTTGGTTTTTTATGGCTGAAGCTTCTGAGGGGCCAGCCTTGGTAAATGATGTACCGGCGTTTCACGCTAGAATCGCAACACCTTCTACACATTTGTGAAAAAAACCACCTGCGCCGTTCTTTTGTTCGTCCGTCCAAATGTCTGCCCATGCATCCTTGTGTTCCGTCAATCCGATCATGTTTCCGTCCGTCCGTTCGTGCGTGTGTCGATCTGTCCGTCCATTCGTTCGTCCCTCCGTTATTTACGTTAGTCGACGACTTCAACGTAGACATTTCGAACCTTGGGACTTAGCTTTGCCCTTAGAGTTTCCTAAAGTTAACTAGAAAGGACTCTAGCGCTGCGATCATTCAGCCACTATAGGAATGATGGTTTGCACAAGGATTTGCCCAGTATTCGTGCTTGTGGGCTTCGACCGCAGTTGTGGCTTTGTTTAATGCAGTGTTTCGGTTTTGTTTCGAATAAAAGAACAGACCGTTTTGAAATTCGCCACTCGATTTGAATTGGTGAGTTTAAATAATTCTGGTGGTGAAGCGTAACTGATACACTTTTGCTGGTTGTTGTTTCGTGAAAAAACAACTTTAAGCTATGCGAAGCCAAACGAAACGTAAAGTACGAAGACTAGGCGAATCCACGTACTACCCATCATTCCCATGCTCGATAAAGTGACATGCGGTCCAGCACCCATAGACACTAGCGCCAAAGTTCTCTCTCATTTATTTACCAGAAACTCTATGGCTTCGCCCACTCGTCATCACCCACTTCATGGGGATGCACGGATTTTATCACTACGGAGATTGAACCATTGTGGGACATAGGTATGAATCTGTGCTGTTATATAATGAATGTCAGTTTTTAAAGCGAAATCACTAGATGTCTCATAAATTGCAAAATTTAAGCGTTGATGGCATCGAGTGTTGCGATCGTCACGCAATGACTTCACCATATGACATGATTATGACGTTACAGATATGCTAAATATGTGACGCTATTATGACTACGTCATAACATGGCATCGTCGTATGGCCATAGCTGGGCCGATAGCAGAGGCACAGCAAAACTAGGTGAAGCGCCGAACTCTTTCGAAAGGTAGGTGCCATCAATTTACTCGCTATCACAGAGAGAGAGATAGCTTTTGTTGTCGAGCCACCTTAAGCGAATGTATAAGGCTCCTTGTGAGCATCGACTGAGAAGAAAGCGATGCTTCTCTTCTTCGAGGCGCCGTCAGGGAATGCACAAGAGAACCTGTTAGTGTGTTTCTACATTTGCTTTAGAAAAGAAAATGTTGCTTTACAAGCAGGTAAAGTGAAGGAAAGAATAAAAACCATTCTCTTTCTCTACCTAAAGTCTCCCTCTCTCTAAGGTTGGTAAAGCACAATGACTGATGAACTTGGTACGGAAGTTGCATATATTAAGCCATGAGCATAGCATAGCGGAATCAGAAGGAGGAGGTAGTTCCTAAAATATTACCCTTCCCCGTCCCCAACATGGTGCTTATCCTTGTATCTTCCCAGAATGCATCACGTTAGAAATCTCTGCCCTCGCTCTAAACACTAGGATTCCGATGGTGAAAAGCACCGCCAAATAAACAAAGCTCAACGAAACCACATAAGACCAAGAGCGTCGCCCTGTCTACTTCACCACTCGCGCGATTTAGTGATGGAGTGTGATCGAACGTTTTCCATTAATACTTAATCATTGTACCTGCTCTACAGCCTCGTTCACCGCCTTATCTCTCAACACTGCGCCATTTTCGAAGCATTTCGTCATCAGAATGGCATTGATAATGCGCTTTTTTCTCGTTGTTCGTTCATCAGCCATGGCTTTTCTGATCCACGATGCGATTCGCCGAGAAAGAGGTGTTATTCATAAACTCATATCGAACTTAGGAAAATTGTTGCGGAGTGGAAACTTGACAAAACTGTACAGGGCGTCTTGATGCAATATATATATATATATATATATATATATATATGATTCAAAAAAGAAATTCTGTGGGTCCGGTGCAAATACAATTAAGAATAAAGGAGCACACTTACAAAAATTTGATAATTGTTTACTCTACGTTTCGGCCGTGGCACGGCCTTCGTCAGGATTAACCAATATATATGTATATATATATATATATATATATATATATATATATATATATATATATATATATATATATATATATATATATATATATATATATATATATATATATATATATAAAGAAGCGAAGTGTATACTTAACGGCTTGTTTTTCCGTGTTTTGACACAATATTAAGGAGATCTAGCAGACAATAATGCCACGCAAAGTATAAGGGAAGTTATTAGACCAAATTCTAGTGTAAATGTGAAAAAAAAAAAGTGGGTGAAAAGATAACTTGCCGTATGCAGGAACCAAACCTCCGATATATATATATATATATATATATATATATATATATATATATATATATATATATATATATATATATATATATATATTATGTGTGCGTGTGTGTTTGTGTTTGTGAATTAGCGCCTCCCTGCTGTCGCAACTACGTCTGTATCGTGTTTCTTCGATGTACCGCCACGCTATTGCACGCTTGTTTATGAATGATCGACTCGCCAAGCAGTCATCCTTTGGAGCTTCATACAACAAACGACCGCCTTGTGCACACCATGGGAATTTTACGCAGAGCAGCGCAAATCAGGAGCAAATGCAAAGCAATAGTCAGCACGTCTGCCCTTTTTTTTAGAATAATTTTTTTCCGCTGCTAATCAGCTGATGAGTCTCAAGTACGCCGGTAATGCAGCCAGGACCCGTGGCGGCTCCTGTCGAATTGTTTCTCGTGACCACCGCCTGAAGGCGCCACATCCCACGGCATCCCTTTCTCTATTTCTCTCACGCCATGGTCGTCGGAGGAGCGCGCGCCCAACAGCGGCTCAAAGGAAAGGAAATAACAACTGGGCAAGAAATATAGGCACGGGAAAAAATGTCTAGCTAGACGCCAGTTGGTAAGGAGACGACGCTCCTAGCATGCGAAATTAGGCGAAACAAAAGGCGTTACGTAGGATGGATAATTTGAAGGATGTGAACTTATGTGTTCATGGTTGCCTTTTTCGCGCTCTGCTTTATCAATATCTTTCAGTGGAGTAGAAGTAGCCGGTGGTTTAAAAGAATTTTTAAAGAGACAAGAGAAAATAGCGTAGAAGCAACGTGGCTTTATAAGACGAAAATAGAAACGACTTCTACGATGAAATACTAGGTGGATGTTTCAAAGAAACGAAAACAACGTTGATTGGTATGAAGGAAGAGCCAAGCCATTGTTTTGGGTCGGATCTGAGGAAGGGAAACGAAAGGTGAAGACACTCGCGTTCAGGGAGCAGGAAAATGAGGTGGGGATATACGAGGTAATTATGTTTTTTAAGACTACGCAATATTAAAAGAAGAACACTGAAGGCAATCTAAGGGTGAGGATATTGGCACATAGGGAATAGACAATAGAGGATGGTGTTCGAATGAGCAACGCCTTGTAATATAACAGAGTAAAAGAAAAGAAAGTGTCTAGAAATGATAAGCGAATTTCTTCACTCTCTGTCTCTCTCAGTTAGAGGAAGAGTCTGAGGGAAGAAACTACAAATTAAGTCAAGCAGATTTGGTGAATAAAGACGGGGAGGATATGCGAAAGAGGAATGCATTGTGTGCTGACAGAGTAAAGGAAGCGCTGAGGGAATAATAGGGAAGTTCTTCCTCATTCTGGGGAAGTGACAAAGAGACCAAGTTTTGGAGAGAGTGAGAGAGGGGATGCTCCGGGAAAAGAAGTCTGGGGAGAAGCGAGAGAGGTTCCCTCCGAAGCGAAGGAGAGCGAAGGAGAAGGCCGGGAAAGGGAGATGAGAGGGAAGGAGGGGAATAAAGGGGAAACGCCGCCCGCGCGCGAGTCCGTCATCGCGCAATGTGCGTGTGGAGGAGCTCCTCGGCTCCGCTCCCCGCGCCTCGTCGCCACCCTTGAAGCCGCAGTCTCCGTTGTCATCGCGCTTTCTTCGGCTTGTAACGGAACGCCTTCGTACGAGGAAAGACACACACACTCCGTGCCTAAGGGGGCCCCAGCCCCGGTGTTTGGGTCTCGTCAACGTTCCGGGGTTGTTGCTGTGCTCCTCGTCCACGTCTCTTTCGACCAGTTTGACTTCTTCTTCTGTCTACCTTTTTTTGTTGTCATTGGCCTGAAAGGCAGTGTCTCTCCCGGAGGGGCACTTCGTCTACTCCCGCCAGTGAGTGTGTGGTCTCTGTTTGTTCCTCCGTGAGGACTCCCGGGGTGTCACAGAAAATCGCGCGGATTGAAAGGCCCCGTTTCGCCTTCCGGGTTTCACGGGAGTCGGTGCCTATAGTCGCCGTCGGCGACGGTTGGAGCTTGGAATCGGTGTCCACCGTAGAAGCTCTCTGCATCGCAGTTCATCACTTTTGGTAAGCCTCAATGTCTTTGCTTTTGGTTCGATAGTTCTTTCTTAGCTTTTAACTCATATCGTACCATGCGGAGTTAAAGCCACTCCTTCGCCGTTTCTCATTTGAGTTCCGCGAAAGGCGTTCTACAGACGCCCAGACTGAACTTCATGTTTCTTTAAAATAACAACCAATGTGTCAGCTGATTGCAAAGTAATAATAAACGCTGACTACAATAAAAATAATTTAAAATAAAAGTAGACGTTCCGGCTTCCACTCGGGAGCCTTGTTCACAATGAAGTTCGAATGTATGACAACCTAAGTACAGTCCAGCGGATGCCGCAGTCTTAGCGCATACACGTGAGGAAAGTTCTCATCCTTGCAGGTGAGGGTGCACTCTGAAGTCTGTATTATCAATTGCTCAAAACAAAGATGCGAAGACATTTTTGGTCCCCTTTTTTCAGTGATGCTGGGGGTAGTCCCAATTATTTACGTGGCCAGTCATTTCTGCGTGTTCTGCCAATGCATTAGATACAGCGCTTCGTTTCTTCACGTTGTGGCGGTGTTTTTTCACTCTCTTCTCGAAATTTCCTGTCTCGCCAACGTAAACGTGGTTGCATCCGGCGCAGGATATGCTGTATATCACTCTGTAATTCGCCTCCGCGATACTTCTCTGGGCTCGCATCGTCTGATTGCAGGGCGACCATTTTAGTTCAGCGGTAAAATGTTCCGGCTCGTCAAATGGATTGGTCAGACCCGTCTAGGAACAATGGGAAGTTTACTATATTACCGCATTACAAATATTTCGAAACACACCATGGCGTCAGCAGGATTTTCACATTGGGTAGAATGTGGTACGCGCAGCAGGCAGTGCAAACATGTAACAATGAACATGAAAATAGTTAACTTATGTTAATACGGTCATGTGGTTGCAACAGTAAACAATGCTGTAGCGAGACTGGGAAATAAAAAAACATTTATTGCAGAGAACTTGTGGTTTGAAAATAAAACCTTTAAATACAAGCAGTACACACTGGTAGAGGCTAGAACAGTCCACGGCCGTCGAGTAATCCGATTCGTCTTCTACAGATCAGTCATTGAACCGCCAAGCGTTGGCGCTGATGCTCGCGTAAGCTCTCGGATAAGCTTGACTAAACGCGCCCTGCAAGTAATCTTTACAGAATGAGTTAGCACAATCACGAATCTTTTCAAGTATTGCATTGTTGTCTACGTCGAGCGTTGCAGGCAGTATCTGTAGATGACGCCTGGATGCATGAAAACAAAGCAATAAACACGCCTGCTAATAGAGTAAAGCCTGGAAGGGCGATGTTATACAATACAAGCATGTTGTCGCTTACCACAGATGGCGCTTCAACGCTCTACTTCAGGCTGTCAGGTGAAATCAAGTATCTTCATTGAGTTCCCTGCGAATTTATGGTATGTACCTTCCATCCCTGCGATGGTGAAATAGCCCTTGAGTGTAGCTTTGGGTGAGCAAGAGTTACTGGCCCTTGGTGGCCAGTAACCCTTGGCCATAGCCTAAGCTTTGTCTGCAAAAAAAAATGGCAATAAAAAAAGCTAGAAAGGTAGAACTAAGACACACGTTCATGAGATCGACTTATATAAAAATCTATGGCGTATAATATTCCCCACAAAACGTCGTGAGCAAGGTAAGGTGAGCATCGTGAAAGTTAATATTGATAAACAATTTATCGTAGCGTAACAGAGCACAGAGATGGTTCGGAAGTTTGACAAGTCAGTAGTGCAAAAAAGCAATATTCGAATACTATAGGCGATTTGGGCTTTCATCGCGTTACAATAATTGATTTTCCCTTGGAAATGAAATCTTGTGATTGCAGAATGAAGTTTTCAGTGATTGAATCGGAGACCATCGACTGAATGGCATTCTTTCACGGACGAAGATAATCGCGTGGCTAGCAGTTCGGAGCTGTCAAGCAAAATAATCACCTTAGAAAGTGAAAAATATAAATGTGGATTAGTTCACTTCAAGAAAGTTTAAAATACACACGTCCCCACGAACTTAATGATGACGAGTTGGGGAAGCTGTGCCCCAATGTCCATGATGCCCACGTTGAAGTCGCCGACCAGTATAGACTGTTTATGCTTGTAGGTGTTTTATAAATTTGCGTCATAATTGTGATTGATATTGGTCTATTGTTCAACCTTTCGTGTGTCTCACGTATGTTTCGACTACACTACAAGTTAATCGAGCGTTGCCCCATATAATGTAGCCGTGACATCGGAGACCACAATCTGCTTTTTAATTGTGAATATTGTTAAGGTCAGTTTGAAGCGAAATTCGGTCACTCGTGTTGGTGTCTTACTATTATTTGCTTTTAGAGTCCCTTTAACCCATTCCTTCAGGCTCGGCAAACAGGAACCAATCATTTGCAGGTGGAAGTTATTCCATTGTCTGAGCTAAGCAGGAGACTTGCAGGTGGTAATATGTGGTAGAATCAATCGACAACGTGAAGCAGATGAATGCAGAATATCACGACTCAGATCTCCGAAATTCCTCAAAGTGGTTTATGATAATAGTAGGAAAATGCATTTGTACAAAGAAACTACGAAGGCTCTTCAGCAATCGCGTTGTTGTTGTGCTACTGCGGCACATCCGGTATCGCTCATTATCATTACTTTTTCTTTCTTTAACAATAACTTTTGTATCAACGTAAATAGCCTAAATTCGCCACTAAATTGTTAATTTTGCCTTTTTCGGCATTATGAAAACAATGCCGTATACGTCGTCCACACTGAAGTTGGCTCTATTTTAGTAAAGAAAAGCACAATGCAGACACTTTCATCTCCCGAATACGAAGAATCGGTTGCAGAGCTTGTGATTATCATGGTCGAAATCATCGTTTGAAGGGTCCCGGCATGCCACGAGAGTGAAATGTCTTTCGTGGTGGACACCTATCTCTCAATCTCATCTCTCTGTATTGCTTACTCATAATCTCTCCGAATTCACGCCTGTCTCTCTACACCTGTTATATCCCTTCCCCGTGCATCTACACTTCTGTACCTCATTCCATCTATCTGTATCTATCTATTTAACCATTTGTAATTATCTCTCCACATTTATGTCTATATCTCTTGTTATCTCCCACCTTATTATGTATATCTGCGCCCGAACCTCAGATCCTCCACCATGGCTTCTTTCTTCTTTTTGCTCCTTTGCTTTTCTTGTTTTAGTTAGCTCTCATTATATCCGAGAATGCAAACCTGTCTCCCTTCCTCTTGCTTATATCTTTCATTATGATTGCCCTCTGGTGTGTCTATATCTTTATCTCACGCGCTTCCTACTCGTTTTGTGTTTCTGTACCTTACCACCCTTTCTCCAACATTATATCCCTCTGTCATTTCTTCGCATTTTTTTCTCTTCCACCTTACTTCACTCTCACTAACTCCCATGATAAATTTCTGTCTCTCTACTTCTTAATTATACCAGGTACATCTTTTGTGACTACGTCGTTTTTGTTACCCTTGCGCCTTCACCATTACCCATCTCTTGTCCCTTTCAGGTCTTCGTATGTTTTTTTTTGCGTGTGTTACAATTTATTTCTTTCTTATCATCTATCTGAACACATAGCCGCCTACCTTCTTATCTAAATCAGCCAACTCCTTTTTTATGCATCTCTTCTGTTTCTTGCCTTTCCATCTTTATCTAGCCCTCTCTTCACTTATTCACTCTTCAGTCCACCCACGTGACCGCTCAGTGCTACTTGTGTATCCCACGCCATAGCGGATATAATCCCACTCGTGCCGCCTATCGCAGACAGCTGCCGCGGCCTGTGGGGCACACCTAAATATATATATATATATATATATATATATATATATATATATATATATATATATATATATAAATATATATATATATATATATATATATATATATATATATATATATATATATATATATATATATATATATAAATATATATATATATATATATATATATATATATATATATATTGCCGCGCGCTTGATCTGCCAGCGCAAAAGAGGCAGACGAAGTGGCAGTTCCCCTCGTGCCATTGTTCTGTTTTTGGCTGCGCTGAGCCGACCGCTCTTCGGACTTTTGTGAGGACGCCTTAAAAACGTCTCCTGTCTCTTTAACGTGACATTTTAATGGTGGAGGTGCTGGGTAACCTCACCTATGCAACAGACTCCTTCTAGCAGCCGGAACGTGACCCAAAACCCAGAGCTTACGCCGGTACACCGTTTCAGTCGGAGGATTCGAGGACTGTCCCCCGAGTTTGTGCCTCACAGTACAAGTACGTCGACTGGTATGGAGAATACTGTTGCTGTCACCGCTTCCCCTACCGCTGGAGCCGCCGCTGCTCCAACCGCTGCACCCGCAGCTGCACCCACTCATTACACGCTACAAAAACCACGTGTTCCGAGTCCCTTTCGTGGTGGCCTCTATGAAGATGTGGAAGATTGGCTGGCTGAGTACGAGTACGTAGCGGATTTCAACGGGTGGGACGAAGTAGCGAAGCTCAAGAATGTGTACTTTAGTCTTCTGGATGGTGCTCGCACATGGTTCCAGAACCGCAAGGGCCTCCTAACGTCGTGGCATGAGTTCTGTCACAGGCTCCGCGAAACGTACTCGAGTCTCGATCGTCGAGAGCGCGCTGAAAGGGCCCTCCAGTCCCGCATGCAGATGCCTAATGAAGGTGTGGCTACATACGTGGAGGATATGGTTCATCTGTTCACTCGCGCCGATCCAACCATGCCGGAAGACAAGAAGCTGCGACATTTGATGCGAGGTGTGAAAGAGCAGCTCTTCGCTGGACTCATTCGTAGTCCGCCTAGAACGGTCGCGGAGTTCCTCACTGAAGCCGTCGCCATGGAAAAGGCGCTGCAGCAGCGGAACCAGTACGATCGGCAAGTGAATGCTACCTATACCACCGGGCTAGGCTCGTTCCCGACCGACGTGGGAGCGCTTCGCGAGCTGATACGTTCGGTTGTTCGCGACGAGCTACAACAGCTGCAACAGCTGAACCAGGCGCAGCAGCAGCCTTCCACGAATTGCATCGCCACCATCATACGTGACGAAGTTCAGCATGCGCTCGGCACACCTCGCCGCGAGACACCAACGCAGGTTGCTGCACCACTTCAGGCGTTCGCAACTTCAAGTGAACCTCTAGGGGTGACCTACGCTGACGTATTGAGACGCACCGTTCCGTCGTCCACGACACCATCCCCAGTGAGTGGTTTCCAGCGCACCACTTATACCGACACGTTCGAACACAACGCACCTGCACCAGTCCCACTACCAGCCGCAACCCCGTACGCCACACTGCAGTCCGCACAGGTGGTCCCTTATTTTGCAGACACTCGACCCGTCATGCGTAAATCCGACATATGGCGCATGCCCGACCGACGACCGCTTTGCTACCACTGCGGTGAAGCGGGTCACCTCTACCGAGACTGCCAGTACCGCCGACTTGGGCTGCAGGGTTTTCCTGCCAATTCACCCCGCCCCCGGTTTGGACAGAGACCACCAGAAATTGAAGATTTTATTGCTCGGCAGAACGTCCCACTCAGGCGTCAGTCGCGCTCACCGTCACCGCGGTCGTCATCTTATTCAGGCAACGGAAATCGAAGGCCGCAAGGACGGTCTCCGAGCCCTCGCCTGGAAAACTAACGCCAGCGACCTTTCGAGGCGAGGCCGCTGATTCTCGACGTGATGAAGACCTCGCCCTCCAATCGACGCGACATCGGACCAACGGAAATTCGACTACGCCGGCGCCTGTATCCCAGCTGAGCGACTTTTCAATGGACATACCTGTGCTGCTCGACGGTCGCAATTTAACTGCCTTAATAGACACTGGTGCTGACTACTCGATTATTAGCGGACAATTGGCACGTACCTTGAAGAAAGTGATAATGCCTTGGACAGGATCGCATGTACGTACAGCTGGCGGACATGTTGTAACGCCGGTTGGTTTGTGCACGTCCAGGCTACAAATACGAGGCTGCACGTTTTTGGTCAGCTCCATCGTGCTACGTGACTGCTCCCGCGAATTAATTCTCGGCCTCGATTTTCTTCGGGAATATGGCGCCGTAATCGACCTACGGCGACGCTGCATTTCCTTTTCGACAGTCAACGCTACGTCAAGGGACTCCAACCGCCGTACAACCGCCCTCCGTGTTTCCGACGACAGTGTCACAATACCACCTCGTGCAAGTATCCTAATTCAGGTGACTTCCGAAGGAACCAGTGACGGTGAAACAGTGGCAGAGTGCAACGTCTCCCTGCTGCTGGCGCTTGGAATTTCTGTGGCACGAGGCATCATTGACATTCGGAACGGTACAGCCGAGGTCATGATTACAAATTTCACCAATGAGCATCGTCACCTTTTCCGGGGCACTGCGGTCGCCTACGCTGAAGCCTTGGAGGACGTCATTGAGTGTTTTGCCTGTGAAGACAGTAGCCGCAATGGACAAACCGTAATAGATGTTGACATGAACAGTGCACTGCCAGAAGAGAACCAGAGGGCCTTGCGAGAGCTATTGTTTGAATTCAGGGCGTGCTTTGCTCAGTCGTCTAAAGTGAGTCAGACGCCAATTACACAGCACAGGATAATCACTTACGACGACGCAAGACCTATTCACCAACAGCCATACCGCGTCTCGCCGACAGAACGCGCAGCTATCAAGCAGCAAGTGAAAGAAATGATCGACGACGGCGTTATCCAGCCTTCGAACAGTCCCTGGTCCTCACCGGTCGTTCTGGTTAAGAAGAAGGACGGTACGCTTCGCTTCTGTGTAGATTACAGAAAGCTCAACAACGTCACAAAAAAAGATGTTTATCCGCTGCCGCGTATTGATGACTCGCTTGACCGACTACGACGAGCGAAGTATTTTTCTTCCCTGGATTTAAAGAGTGGCTACTGGCAAATTGAGGTTGATGAGCGCGACCGCGAAAAAACCGCCTTTGTCACGCCGGATGGCCTCTACGAATTTCGGGTGCTACCGTTCGGACTCTGCTCTGCGCCAGCTACCTTCCAACGCATGATGGACACTGTGTTGACTGACTTAAAATGGCAAAGCTGCCTTGTGTACTTGGATGATGTGGTCGTGTTTTCAACCAGCTTCTCCGAACATCTGAAGCGACTACGACAAGTACTTGAGGCGATTCGGACGGCTAACCTTACGTTAAAGCCGCAAAAATGCCATTTCGGTTACGAAGAACTAAAGTTCCTTGGACATGTCGTAAGCGCAGAAGGCGTCCGTCCTGACCCTGAGAAAACCGCCGCTGTCGCAGCCTTCCCGACTCCTGCCGATAAGAAAAGTGTGCGGCGGTTTCTTGGTCTATGCGCGTACTACCGGCGCTTTATAGGCAATTTTTCGAAAATTGCCGAACCATTAACTAGACTCACTAGAGACGATACGCCGTTCGTTTGGAGTGCTGAACAAGAATCAGCATTCACAGAGCTTCGGCTTCGCCTGGCATCACCACCTGTTCTTGGACATTTCGACGAGGAAGCCGAAACAGAAATTCATACCGACGCCAGTAACGTCGGTCTGGGCGCGGTACTCGTCCAACGGCAGGAGGGAATTGAAAAGGTTATCGCCTACGCAAGCCGAACCCTAACACGCCCGGAGTCAAACTACAGTACCACGGAGAAGGAGTGCCTTGCTGTCGTGTGGGCAATTGCTAAGTTTCGACCTTACCTTTACGGCCGTCCATTCAGAGTAGTGACGGATCATCACTCGCTGTGCTGGCTTGCGAACCTCAGAGACCCCTCCGGACGACTGGCAAGGTGGAGCCTACGTCTGCAGGAGTACGACGTCACTATCGTGTACAAGTCCGGTCGTGCACACGAAGATGCGGACACGTTGTCACGCGCGCCAGTTGAGCCTGCCGCTCAGAGCTTCGAAGAGGACTGCCCTTTCCTTGGCTCCGTAAGCGTAACAGACTTGGCTTTACGGCAGCGAGCAGATGCTCAATTGCGACCTATCATTGAACATCTAGAGGGCCGCAACGTATCACTGCCCCAGCATATAACTCGCGGATTGTCATCCTTCTGCTTACGACAGGGCGTGTTGTACAAGAAGAACGCAGCCGCCAGCAACAAAACTTACCTGTTGGTCGTCCCCGCAGAGCTGCGTGAGGAAATTCTATTTGCCTGCCACAACGAGCCTCCATCGGGCCATCTGGGCATCACCCGAACCATCGCTAGGGTACGAAAGTCTTACTACTGGCCGAAACTTGCCGCTTGCGTTAAACAGTACGTTCAAGCCTGCCGCGAATGCCAGCGCCGAAAATCCCCATCTGTTAAGCCTGCGGGATTACTTCACCCTATCGAGCCACCCAGAACACCCTTCGATCAAGTCGGCATGGACCTCCTGGGTCCGTTTCCCTTGTCATCTTCCGGCAACAAGTGGATAATCGTCGCTACAGATTATCTAACCCGCTATGCTGAAACTAAGGCGCTTCCTAAAAGCACGGCTTGTGAAGTTGCTCAGTTTTTCATCGAGAGAATTGTATTACGCCACGGTGCTCCATCCTGTGTCATCACAGACCGAGGAACAGCGTTTACAGCAAGGCTCCTTGAACAAGTTTTTCAGTTAAGTTACTCCACGCATCGCAAGACAACAGCGTATCACCCTCAGACAAATGGACTGACCGAGCGGCTTAACAAAACGATGACTGATATGCTGTCTATGTACATAGACGTACAGCACAAGACGTGGGATGAAATACTGCCTTACGTAACATTCGCGTATAATACCGCTACGCAAGAGACCACACGATTCACTCCGTTTCGTCTTCTATACGGTCGGGACGTTCAGACGATGTTGGACGCAATGCTCCCATGCGACATTGACAACATCGAGAATCTCGACGAAGATGCTGAGTGTTTCGTGCAACGAGCCGAGGAAGCACGTCAACTAGCCCGCGTAAACATCAAGAAACAACAAGGCGTCGATGCACAGCGCTACAACCGCTGCCACAGACAAGTCGATTATAAACCAGGTGACCAGGTGTTGGTTTGGACCCCTGTGCGCTGCAAAGGTCTCTCTGAGAAGCTTCTCAGTCGGTATTTTGGCCCGTACAAAGTGCTACGACAAGTGAGCGACGTCAATTACGAAGTCCTTCCGGACGGAAGCCAACCACCCCGACGCCGACAGCTACGACCCGAGATTGTGCACGTGGTGCGGTTAAAACCGTACCACACACTGTGACAATGTTTTTTTTTTTTACGATACACGCTTCGTTTAGCATCGAGGCGATGCTCTTCAGGGAGGAGGGGCAGTGCCGCGCGCTTGATCTGCCAGCGCAAAAGAGGCAGACGAAGTGGCAGTTCCCCTCGTGCCATTGTTCTGTTTTTGGCTGCGCTGAGCCGACCGCTCTTCGGACTTTTGTGAGGACGCCTTAAAAACGTCTCCTGTCTCTTTAACGTGACAATATATATATATATATAGAGAGAGAGAGAGAGAGAGAGAGAGAGAGAAGGTCGTTTCGAGACTAGCTCTATAGCCAACTCGCTCCGAGACATAGCTACGTCGATGGGCGGTAGTGAGAACCTATCTAGCTTCCTGCGTTTCACTGACACCGATGACAGAGCGTTTGTATGTGCTCCGGTTCTTGGTGATCGCATTGAGAGGTGTGGGTGGTCTCGTCGGTCGGTTGCCCTGACTACGGTTGTGTGGTCGCTCTCCAAGGAGGGAGGTGAACCGCGTCAACAAAAGGTCACGACACAGTCTGCTTGCCATAGTTGCGGAGCTTGGTAAAAGCGCTCCTACTTGAGACAAGAAAAAAATCAGTAAAAAAAAGAAAACACTCCAGGGCTATGAACTGGAGCGTGAAACCGAGCGTGGCAAAGGGTCGTTTTCCTCAGCGTCTTGTTTGCACCCTTTCGCGACTGGCACGCGCGTGACTTGCACGGCCTTCGATGAATAATCGGTACATTCGAGGGGCTATCAAGAAAATTGATACGTGCAAGTATATTAGTCAGTGTGGCTATAGGATGCACTCGGGGTAATGGCAAGACGTACGCTATCTTGGCTAGTTCAATTTGGAAACAATTACTTCAAACGAAACAGAACTTACTGGGTCCCCATTTTATTCGCGCGAGACAGCTTCAAGGCGATGTCCACCTCCTTGTGCGTTTTGTTTTGAAGCAATGCGTTGATCCTTCCTCGTCCGCCTTGGAAAACTTTATGCACCTATCATGCATATGCACAGCTTTCAAGATGGGCACATATGTGAGTAATCGACGTTGCCATGTGATAAATCACAAGATTTCGCTATATGTGGCATCATGATTCCTTGCTTCCCTCATGTTCACGCAGATGACATCAACAGTCAATTTTCGCGTTCCATAAGGCATCGAAGGCTTTCACCTTAGTACAGACATATAAAAAAATTGGCCGCGTATCAGTGTGTTTGTCTGCAAATGCCGGTGAAAGGTGATAGTCTTCTGCCGGCAGTACAACGTGAGTCCTGGTCTCATCAGCGGCCACCCGTGATGCTTCGGACAGCGCCTCCCCTATGTTGAATTGACCGCACGTGGCTTGCATTGATAAAATAGAGGAGGGGCTGCTTGATATATAGACGCAATCTAGCAGTGCCGTCGGGAAACATGAGCTTGTGCCAGACCCAGGGCTACTATCAAGTGGCAGCATCCTCACACGTAATACTTACTGATTAATGTCGCACCACCGATATGCGTAATACTTGCTTTTTTGATCGACAATGTTCAGAAGTATGAACGCAGCCACCAGTTGAAAATGCCTGGGCGTTCAGCTAGTGCGTACATTTTGGCTAGCTGGCTGAATTATCTAACTAACTAACCGACCGACCGACCGACCGACCGACCGACCGACCGACCGACCGACCGACCGACCGACCGACCGACCGACCGACCGACCGACCGACCGACCGACCGACAGGTCTGACTGATAGACAGACCAACTGACCGACCGACCGACCAAAATTTTGGCGTTTATGAATCCTAAGAAAGACTATCACCTATGAAATGTTCAATGATGACCTACTCTGGTTGATTGTGTGGCTCCCTACTCCGTGTGTCGGTTGTCAACTATGGAATATACGATAATCACAATATACAGACAATTAACAGGCTCTCTCATACACGAAATAATTACTTTATTGTTTTGTAGTGCAATGCACAATGTAATAGCGCTGCTGGTAGTCAGAGGGCGGCACACCGGGGACGGACTACAACAGAATTTTTTTTTCTGCCGCGAGAGCTCAAAATGACGTTCGGCCGTACTTGACCACCCGGCCCGCACCTTTTATCAGGGATGGGCAGGAGCCATTCTCAGTGTACACCCCTTGATGCTAGCTTCTTTGAGGAGTAGACAACTTAACGAGAAGGCGCGGAATCTTAATAAGGCAGCCGGTTGACCAGGAAGAGCTTGGTGCGTTACACACTACTGGCCCAGAAAGTGACAGAGAAACATAATAATAATCAAGAGGAGGTTTGGGGATTGGTGTGTCGTCAAGTATG
This sequence comes from Rhipicephalus microplus, assembly GCF_043290135.1. Lineage (NCBI taxonomy): Eukaryota > Metazoa > Arthropoda > Arachnida > Ixodida > Ixodidae > Rhipicephalus > Rhipicephalus microplus. The sequence goes on along the minus strand of NC_134706.1, from coordinate 5,402,397 downwards.
AAGCGTCGCTTTGAGGGGAGAACAAAAGGTTCACAAAGGGAAAGTATAGAGTCTTAGGTTTTCACGCTATAGTAATCCTCGGGTTTACTAATTTCATGCTGTTCTCCCGATTTACATTAGACACTACGCTCATTGGAATGAGCTCTCTGTGCAGACGCTACTGGAACACCGTCATCGCCTTTCGTCGGCTCAAAAAGCAAAGCTGTCTTGTGCTTTTTGAGGACTACAGGCCTACGTGACCACCTTTAACTTTTGTGTAGTGCCACCGCTGCATACGCGCCAGCCGATCGACTGACAATCCTCCTTTTTTGTTTTCTCTCTCTCTCTCTCTTCTCTTTCCTTTCTCTCTCATCTTTATGCCCCTTTCTCATTCTCCCAGCGTAGGCTAGCAAACTGGGCATAAGCCTGGTTAACCTCCCTGCCTTCGCTCTTGTTGTTTATCCCCCCTCCCCTCATTGGAATGAAAATTTCTTAGAAATGGCCCACGCAGCATAGATGCGCTCTTGTTACGGATACCCGATGTCGAATACAGCATTGTTTGCGCAGAGGAAGAGACTTCAAGGGAGTTCGTCCTACTACGAAAAGCGTTACTTTCATGAACAAGTGAGCTTATAAGTGTGGGCGGTTGATTTATCAATATACCTCGCGATATAGCACTTATGTGTAGGACCTGTTTACGCGTAGGTTAACCATTTCGGGAAGAAGTCAGCAAGCGCACAACAGACGAGAACTGAAGGAAAGAAGAACAGACGCGAAACAGCTCACCTTACTATATCCATACCAACCACATGGTTATATAGTATTATCCCGATAACTTTAAAGAGCTTCTTTCACAAAAATTCAGGCATGAGCGTTAGTGCCATGATGGAATCATGACGAAGACGAAGTCATGATTCTTTCAGTGACCAAAAACGGAAAATATGCAAATAGAACAAATAATAAACTTCGGTTCTTGTGAGAGTTGAATCGAGGCCGTCAGAGTGGAGAGCAGATGTTGTACCTTGGAGCCTCAGGTATGCTATTGCTTGAAACTGCTTCGAAGAAAAACTCTCTATGAATGTTATCTATGGAAGGTGCTTCTTTAACGCATGTGATATTGCGTGGCAGAGGCGTAGAATACTGCCAGCCAGGTGGCAGAACATGTTAATTGTGGAACGAGTGGGCATTTGAAAGGCCCGCCGGCTTCAAATCACTCGAACATTCATATTAAGCAGCTGCAAAAGCATCAACAAAGGGAGCAGCTGTATACGTTCGCGTGTCGCCTTTACGACGGGCAGTGGCCATTTTGTTTATCCGCCAGAGGAATATTTATGGCATAGTGGGCACTAAACAACTGTACTTGCTGTAGTGGTATAATCATAAGATGAACAGGGGAAGTGCCTCAGACTGGCTGGCCGACGTTTCGATATGAGGGCCTATCTTTTTCAAGATAGGTCCTCCTATCTAAACGTCGGACAGCCAGTCCGAGGCACTTCACCTGTTCATATTATGATTATCCCACTACGTTGTTTCCATCTGTCGGCTCCCATCAAGCTTTTGTACTTGCTCTAGGGGTTCTAGGATAAACGGCCAACGTTACACGCGCAGCCGTTAGTTTCGTCATGGCATGGTTGAGGCTTGCACCGAGAATCAAAGCTGGGCCAGCAAGTGAGAAAGCTACACGCTTGGAGCCCTATTACACCATCGCGTTGTATTATCGAAAGCAACTCAAACGTACTCCCCGCAAGAGCTTCGAGACGATGGAATCGTCTAGGTGTAAGCATATTGAACGTGCACTAGGTATCACTGACGTTCATACCACTGATTCACGATATCGCAAGGCGGAGTAGCAAACAAAACCACACTAAATCAATCAATCAATCAATCAGTTATCTTACTGAGGCATCAGAGAATTACAGTGATTATAAAACAATCGGCAGATACAACGTACTTTCATAATCGATGTTCTGAGAAGTATTCGGAGAGAGGGTGAGTGTGCTGTAACTTGTTTTATTGAGCGAAAGGTTTCGAAGTGGCGTTAAAAGTTTTTACAAATGTTGTAAGCACAGACATATGTTGAACAGTCGCATGTTTATTGTTGCGTGTCGATGCCGACAACAACAGGGGTATTAGCAACACCAGTAGTGGTAAGCTTATACGTAGCGTTGTGGCAGCGAAGATGCATGGTGGCACTAGACATCGCTGGATAAATGAGCTTCGGTGGATGCCACTTCACTACAACTGTCAACTCGAAGTGACGGCTGTATCATAGGAGTACGTATGTACTGTTTATAAAATCGGATAGGCCCAACTTCAACCCCAATGGACGTTTCGGAACATTGTGGTCTAATTAAAAAGTAGTGCCGAGACCTGCCATGGCTCTGTGGTGAATTTACTTGATTGTCACGCTGAATGCTGGGGTTCGGTTCCTGCTGGGGCAATGATATTTATTCTATGTGGTCGTTGCGCCGCCGACGCTGCCGATGCCAGCTTCTTGGCGCGAAACTCCTTAGGGCCAACCTAGTTGGCTTCCATCGCCCCACGCAAAAATCAAACCGAAACTGAACACCTACACGCACGCACACACACAAAAAAAAAACATATGTGCAAACAACTGGCTTTATATGTAATGAACTATACGACAGCACAATACATGAACATCCACGCGGTTCGTCTGTACGTTCATCCATGCATGCATCTGTCCATGCGTTCATCCGCCCACACGTCCATCAGTCCGTCCGCCCTTCTGTCCCTCCATGCGTCCGTGCATACGTCCACCTGTCCGTCCGTCCATGCATAAATCTAGCTGTCCGTTGTTCATATTAGTCGGTGACATCAACGTAGACATTATGGACTTTAAGACCTATAGCTTCGTCTACTCGCCGTCATTCACTTTGTGAAGATGAGTAGATTTTTTTAACGCTCTCGAATCAGACTTACCTATGTCTCTTTACACCATTCCTTGGTGTATATAAACTGCCAAACACCTTCAGTGCATCGCGCTTAACTACAGTTGATCTTAACCCAACGTGACGGTTGTATTGTTGGATTACATATCCAATGTTTATAGAATCGGATAGCCTTCACTGAATCCGCAAATGACGCTATGGACATTAAGGTCTAAGTGAATAGTCCCGAGACCTGGAGTGTCTCTGTGGTATAACACTTTATTGCCACGCAGAATCCCGGGGTTCGTTTCCTAATTGGACCCTGACATTTTTTTTTTACATTCGTTGGATCAATTCAGCCGATGTCGGCTTTTTCTTAACGCTCACGCTTTAAATTTACCATGTGTACTCCCCGTTCATGGGTAGATCATTAATTGTAGGTCACCTGTGGATCATACCGGCATACCAGTGACACTACGCACCCCTGGGTATGTGCCATTTAAATAAATAAATAAATAAATAAATAAATAAATAAATAAATAGGTATATAGATAGATAGATACAGACAGACGGACGGACGGACGGACAGACAGACAGACAGACAGACAGACAGACAGACAGACAGACAGACAGACAGACAGACAGACAGACAGACAGATAGATAGATAGATAGATAGATAGATAGATAGATAGATAGATAGATAGATAGATAGATAGATAGATAGATAGATAGATAGATAGATAGATAGATAGATAGATAGATAGATAGATAGATAGATAGATAGATAGATAGATAGATAGATAGATAGATAGATAGATAGATAGATAGATAGATAGATAGATAGATAGATAGATAGATAGATAGATAGATAGATAGATAGATAGATAGATAGATACGGACAGACGGACAGACATCAAAGGTGCTTGCAGAACGCTAGGAAATGCACTTATACTGCTTCTTTAGCAAAGATACGTCGTGACTCGTGACTGACGTGAATGTATGAGTGTTCATATATGAACTTACCAAAATAAAGCTTTCTTACTCTATTTCAGTGCCGATGAGATACGTCTTCACCCGTAAATGTTAACAAAACAAAACACGAAACTTTAGCACCTAGAATGATGGAAAGCAGTATTAGCGCCCGGGAATAAAACTTGCAGAGTAATTGCGTGTGTGTTACGTAGAGCAGAGCGAGCCATCCATCACCTTAAAGCCCTGTACGACAGCGAAGTCTTCGGTTGCTGCTTTTTAGTTAGAAAAGCAGGCCAGTCTGGCCTAGTGCGCTAAAAAGATAAAGAAAAGAAAACACTAGAAAAATTGCGAACGAACAAAAAGCACAAAAATGGTAACGAAATTGCCTGGAAGGACAGTATGTATAGATGAGTGATATGCGAAAGAAACTCGTTGTGTGGTGGGTGAAAATTAGATATTGTGAAACCGACACTGACAACAAAGTCGAGTGTCCACCGTAATTGAATTCCTTGGAAGTAGAATAAAAGTCGTTCTTTTAGGTCTTCGCATAACTCGTGAATAATGCGATGGTGGCCGAATTTTGATCTCTCTTTCATGCACGCACCCTTCTGTAGAAAAATAAACCAAGAATAAATACACATATTAAAAGGACTGACTACCAATCAGATCACGTAGTGAGGTAACTACTATAACGAAAAGAGTTTCTTGTCAAACACAAGCTTTGCTTTTGTCGTTAAAGCCTGATGTATTTTATCGGTTTACTCAAAATTATTTTGGCAACATTTTGTAGCAAAAAAAAGTGAAGGTGTGCCTCTAGATTATCAAGTGACATTTTACTGGCATATATTACTAATTGCCTCTAAATTAGCGTTGAAAGGCAGCACACTGTTAGAAGCAAAGCTCCTCCTATTCTAACCTTCTCATGCGTAACGCGTAACGTGTAGGTTGAGTGAAAATATTCTAGATAGCGCTGTACCGCTACTCTCCGGTTAGCTGCTGCGTGGGCTGTGCCTGGGTACGCGAAGAACGAGTGCCTCTCTGTCTCCTGGATAGTCGCCGTACGTGGCGGATCGTTGGTGGAGCATGGATGAAGCAGAGTGGCGGGCGCGTTGAAGACGCTTGTGCTCAGCTTCATTGGCTCGCGTCTTGTCAGTCTCACCCGCGCGCCGTCTGCATTCTTGGACGCGATCGGACGCATAGACGCATGTACAGATGGACGGACATATGGACAGATGGATGGACGGACATATGGACAGATGGATGGACGGACGCTTCACCCCACTCATCATCATTGACTCCGTGGATATGCTGCGATTTTTCCTAATGTTCTTTTCTAACTTAAAACGGGCAGATAGGTTTTCTTTAGTACTGAACAGAACATGTGGCGCCCCTGCCTGACATATGAAGCGAAGCTCATTAGTCATGACCCGCAGCGTAAACATTGGGAATGAATGAATGAATGATTGGTGCCATGAGCGTTCTTTTTATAATTGTGTGGTGACATCAGTGGCACTACGCCCCACAAAAAGAATTTATTTTTCATAATGCCTCGTCTACCTAAAAAACAGTGTAGCCAGCTGGTCTTAGGACTGGCTAACCTCCCTGTCCTTCCTCCTTCCTTCCGCCTCCTTACTGTAAAAAAAAAAAACATGCATGCATAGTCTAGCTCTCTGCCGCTTACTGCAATATGACCTTCTTTTTTCCGCTATTTATTTTTTTATTTTCTCTCTACTTTTCTGCCACCAGTGCTCTAACCATCTCTTACTTATTTCTATCTCGGGCGTGTTCAGCTTTCTATTGTTGCCTTTGAAACCAAGGCTTCGTATACGTATACAGTGGTATAGGCTTGTGCCCGAGCGCCAAACGGCGGCACTTGCTCAGCAGGGCCAAACAGGCATTGATTGTGGTCTCGTACATTTCTGGTATAGGCAGCGATGGCGTAGTGGTTAGAGCATCCGCCTCAGATGCAAAAGGTCCGTGGTTCAACTCCCGGTGCCGCGCAGTTCCCAACCGAATGAAAAAAAATCCGCGTGTTGATGGAGCTGCATTAAGAGGCCTGGGGTGCGGCCTCACCGGTAACCACCGCCGGGAACGCACTCCCTCACCAGAGAAGGATTGGCCACCCTGGTGCAGTATCTGGCCACTACCTCCCACATGCATACGTCAAATAATTCACGGCCCTCAGTCCCCAGCAGCTGCGAAGCAACTGACCACGGCGGCGGTCAGATCTGCAACGCAGCAGAGGGTGCTAAGAATCTCTGGATCCGGACAGGCCGCCATTGGAACCTGAACTTGGCAACGTTTAATCGTAGAACCTTATCTAGTGAGGGAAGCCTAGCTGTACTATTCGAGGAGCAAGAGGCTGTTAAATGGGATATAATAGGGCTCAGTGAGGTTGGGAGGACAGATGAGGCCTATACGGTGCTACAGAATGGGCACGTCCTTTGCTATCGGGGCTTGGCTGACAGAAGAGAACTGGGAGTGGGGTTTCTAATTCACAGAAACATAGCTGGCAACATAGAGGAATACTATAGCATTAATGAAAGGGTGGTAGGTATCGTAATTAAACTGAATAAGAGATACAAGATGAAGGTGGTACAGGCTTACGCGCCTACATCCAGCCATGATGACGCTTCAGCTGAAAGCTTCTATGAAGACGTGGAATCGGCAATGACTAAGGTAAAAACACAGTATACATTACTGATGGGAGACTTTAATGCAAAGGTAGGGAAGGAGCAGGCTGGAGACCAGGCAGTAGGAGATTATGGCATCGGTACTAGAAACGCCAGAGGAGAGCTACTAGTAGAATTCGCAGAACGCAATAATTTGCGGATTTCGAATACCTTCTACCGAAAACGAGGAAACTGCAAGTGGACATGGAGAAGCCCTAATGGCGAAAATAAGAACGAAATAGACTTTATAATGAGTGCACACCTAGGCATCGTGCAGGATGTGGAAGTGGTTGGCAAGGTACGATGCAGTGACCATAGAATGGTACGGTCTCGAATTCGCCTAGATTTGAGGAAGGAACGACAGAAACTGGTATGCAAGAAGCCAATCAATGAGCTAGCCCTGAGAGGTAAAGTAGAGGAATTCAGAGTCTCGCTTCAGAACAGGTACTCGGCTCTTAGTGAGGAAACCAACCTTAGCATAGATACAATGAATGATAATCTGACGAGTATTATTACGGAGTGTGCAGTGGAAGTTGGAGGAAGGGTAGTTGGACAGGACACTGGCAAGCTTTCCCATGAAACGAAGAATCTCATTAAGAAACGTCAAATCATGAAAGTCTCAAGTACAACAGACAAAATAGAACTGGCAGAGCTTTCGAAGTTGATTAATAGGCGTAAGATATCCGACGTAAGAAGGTATAACATGGAGAGAATTGAACACGCTCTGAAAAACGGAGGAAGCGTCAAAGCAGTGAAGAGGAAATTTGGGATAGGCAAAAATCGGATGTATGCACTAAGGGACAAAGAAGGCAAAATAACTACCAATATGGATAGGATAGTTAAAATAGCGGAGGAGTTTTACAGAGATCTGTACAGTAGCCGCGACAACCACGACTTTAATACTATAAGAACTAGCAGTAACCCAGATGACACCCCACCAGTAATGATAGAAGAAGTCAGAAAAGCTTTGGAAAGTATGCAAAGAGGCAAAGCTGCTGGTGAGGATCAGGTAACATCAGATCTGCTGAAAGATGGACGACAGATTGTGTTAGAAAAACTAGCCACCCTGTTTACGAGGTGTCTCCTGACGGGAAGAGTACCAGAGTCTTGGAAGAACGCTAACATCATCTTAATACATAAGAAAGGAGATGACAAGGACTTGAAGAATTACAAGCTGATTAGCTTGCTCTCTGTAGTATACAAGCTATTTACAAAAGTCATTGCTAACAGAGTAAAGAAAACAGTAGAATTCAATCATCCAAAGGAACAAACAGGATTTCGAACAGGCTACTCAACAATCGACCACATTCATACTATCAATCAGGTAATAGAGAAATGCTCAGAATATAACCAACCACTATACATAGCCTTCATAGATTACGAGAAGGCGTTTGATTCAGTAGAAATATCAGCCGTCATGCAGACACTGCGGAATCAGGGCGTCGATGAAGTATATAAAAACATCCTGGAAGAAATCTACAGGGGATCAACTGCTACCATAGTGCTTCATAAAGAAAGCAACAGGATACCAATCAAGAAGGGTGTAAGGGAGGGGGACACTATCTCCCCAATGCTATTTACCGCGTGCTTACAGGAGGTTTTCAGAAGCATAGAATGGGAGCAGTTAGGGATAAGAGTTAATGGAGAATACCTTAGTAACCTGCGCTTCGCCGATGACATTGCATTGCTGAGTAACTCAGGGGACGAATTGCAACTCATGATTACGGAGTTGAACAGGGAGAGCAGAAAGGTGGGTCTTAAAATTAATCTGCAGAAAACGAAAGTAATGTACATCAACCTCGGAAAGGAGCAGCGCTTCGAGATAGGTAATAGTGCACTTGAAGTTGTAAAAGACTATGTCTACTTAGGGCAGGTAATAACCGCGGAGCCGAACCACGAGATTGAAGTAACTAGAAGAATAAGAATGGGCTGGAGCACATTTGGCAAGCACTCTCAAATTATGACAGGTAGATTGCCACTATCCCTCAAGAGAAAGGTATATAACAGCTGTATCTTGCCGGTACTTAGCTACGGAGCAGAAACCTGGAGACCTACAAAGAGGGTTCAGCTTAAATTGAGGACGACGCAGTGAGCAATGGAAAGAAAAATGGTAGGTGTAACCTTAAGAGACAAGAAGAGAGCAGAGTGGATTAGGGAACAAACGGGGGTTAAGGATATCATAGCTGAAATCAAGAAGAAGAAATGGACATGGGCCGGGGATGTAGCGCGTAGACAGGATAACCGCTGGTCGTTAAGGGTAACTAACTGGATTCCCAGAGAAGGAAAGCGGGTGAGGGGGAGACAGAAGGTTAGGTGGGCAGATGAGATTAAGAAGTTTGCGGGTATAAATTGGCAGCAGCAAGCACAGGACCGGGTTAACTGGCGGAACATGGGAGAGGCCTTTGTCCTGCAGTGGACGTAGTCAGGATGATGATGATGATGATGATGATGATGATGACGACGACATTTCTGGTGGCTTTAAAAATATATTCATTTGCCAAGTTGGGAAAGTGTGCTGCTCTATGTAGTAAGACACAAAGCTCTGCAAATCTTTAACCACATTTTCTGACCACGGACACTTTCTCGCGAACAGCTCGCCACACTCCCGTAATGTAGAGCATAGCACTCGGCGGGGTTGCTTAGCAACCACCTAGCAGTGCTGTACCTAGCGCGTACAACGCAACAAATCAACCAGATCGTGCGCTGATAGTCCTCTTCCTCAGATTATTATGTTTGCTCCCTGAACACGGGCCCTGGGGTGTGCCCTCCCGCTGCGACAAATTCTCCGGCGTGGGATGCAATAACTCTGATCGTCTAGAGAACAAGCACATGGAGCATACAAGAGAAAATGATAGAAATACACAGAAACAATTGGAGATAGACAGGAAGCGATGCGGACACAAAAAGATATAAAAAACAGGGAGCTAGACAGAAAGGTGAAGAAACAGAGATAAAGAAAGAAATAGCGAGAAACACAGTCAGAAAATCAATAAATATAACACAGACGAAAATAGAAATAGAATGAAGACAATAAACTTGCCAGATCCCACGTACTTTGGGAATGGATATTATGCGAAGCAAGCGCAGAGAAGTTGTGCATGTGCAGTATTTTTTTTTTCATATAGCGAAACGTTCCGAAATGACGCTAAACATGAGCATAAATGTTGTACGCGCACATGTATCTTCAAAAGTCACTTATATTTTATATAAACAGTTGTTTACAGTTCTGCAGCGATGCCAACAGCAACATGGGCGCAACATCAGAAGCGGTAAGCTGATATGTGGCGCTTGTGCTCGCGAGGGTGGTATACCCCTCGACAGTACCACATAAATGAACTTCAGTGTATGGCGTTTAACTACAAGTGACGCTAACCCGACGTGATGGCTGTACCATAGGAGTACGTATATAATGTTTATACAGTTGCATTTAACAAGTTCATCTATTACACGAACAAATACATTGTTTGTAAGAACTATTTGATCCAATCAATTACTAATATACTTTATTCAAGCGTCGAATTTAAACTCGAGATAAATACGCTGGTCACACTTCTAGCTTGTGTTTAGAAAAAGAAATTGAAAATTTAGAGCACTTGGTAATCTACAATGGGAAAGCATTGGTTAACAAGTTATATAGAATGCATGAGCGGTGATTTCTATTGTTGTTGTTTCAAATTTATTGCTGCAATAACCTCGTGACTGTAGCTTGGTATGATTCCAACAATGCGTTAATTAGAGTTTTGTGTCTTACTCATAGGTGATCCGCTCGACAATTTTATGCTGCCGGAACGTCTTGCGTTCTCGATATTTATAAAATGAAAGTATATCAATAAATAAAGACTACCTGAACAAAATGCTAGGTGGTTCGAGCTGTCCTTAATTTGCACATCGCAATTAGCGCCTCCACCAGTATTTTCGCGCACGTGGGAGGCATTTCGGAAGTGGTTAATTGCATGTCTACACACGTACATCCTCTCCACGACGTCAGATAAAGGGTGCCAGGAGAAAACATCGTACGTTTCAATTAGACCCGGCATACAACGCGATTATTACCGCCCAACAAACGAGCTAAATGGTAACCCAGTTAGACACAGTGCGTCGGCCCTAAACACGCACTCAATCACGCACGAACGAACACATGGGTCGCTGCCAGCTGAAAAGATTTCTGACGTGCTCGTTCATGATTAGAGGGTCGCTCCATTAACCGCTACCGCCACGAGAGCCGCCTGAGCGAGATTACGCCGGGTGCTGTCGCTATCTCGGTGTTTGTATGCTGATTACGCGCTGCTGTCTCAAGCAGATAAGCAGAGCTGCGGGATGCTGTGTTAGTTCGGCTTTACCTGTGGAGGGCGTAGGCCAGAGTTGCCAGGTGCTACGCAGCTAAGAAGAAAATAATTGTCACAATTGAAGCGAAAAAAGAAAAAAAGCGGCGTGACTTTCGTGAAGCCCGCCCCCCCCCCAAAAAAAATTGGCAGTTGAATTAATTCAGCAATTGTTGAAAATATATGTTCAATATAATAAAACACTCGTTTGAATGCAGAAGGTGGTTATAAAATTCCATCAATTATTAAGTGCAGCGAAAATATGAGCAAACTTGAATAAAATCACGTGCTTATTTATGTAAAATTGCGTCAAAGGTAGTGTCCATTTGTTTAAACAAACGTTTTCCAGTGCGCGATTAACGTATACCCTCCGATTCTCACAACGTATGTTCGGCGTGAACAATTATCACATACTCAAAGTCATCAATCGATGCTATGTTCGCGCTATACTGAATATGGTGATCACTAAAGTAACTATATATATTTGCTGGAAAAAAGCAAACAATCCCCCCCTAACCCCCCCCCCCCCTAAAAAGAAAAACAACACGAGAAGCGACCAGAAAATATGCAAGTCACTCGGTAAAAAACAAAAGGGGGGATTTAAGTATACTAATATAGTGCAACTGGCTGCTCTAGTGCAGGCTTGCTGACGCTTGATTTCCTTGTATGAACTGGAAGAATAACAAAAACAACTATATAACAATAGCGACAACAGTCTTTTTTTTTCAATCTGATGAGCATTGAGCACTCATTCTAATTGTTTATTGCCCCGCCGCGGTGGTCTAGTGGCTAAGGTACTCGGCTGCTGACCCGCAGGGCGCGGGTTCGAATCCCGGCTGCGGCGGCTGCATTTCCGATGGAGGCGGAAATGTTGTAGGCCCGTGTGCTCAGATTTGGGTGCACGTTAAAGAACCCCAGGTGGTCTAAATTTCCGGAGCCCTCCACTACGGCGTCTCTCATAATCATATAGTGGTTTTGGGACGTTAAACCCCACATATCAATCAAATCAATTCTAATTGTTTATTGAACAGAAGTTTAAAAACTTTTTAGCATGGTCATTATTGCTTTCTTTCATTATAATTATTATCAGCAGCAGCCTGACTACGTCCATTGCTTCCTTTCATAATATTGCGTTATTAGTGAGCATATATACCATAAACATGCATAAACATGTGGTGTCTTACATAGAAAACTATCTGTACGGAGACTATGTGAACTCTTTCCGCAGCGTACTTTGTGTGACCAGCGTGTGTGTATTGGGGCAATGATCCTTAAATAGGAAAAATCTAAAGTTAGCCCTGCAATTGTCTGCATCAGAATGCGATACCTCAGAAATAGCTCGCAAGAGAAGCACGTAGGGATACAAAGAGATATAAAGAGAAGTAAAGTTACAGAAAAAAGTGAAAGATTGGGACTTGGTTGGAGAAGTCCATAGACGAGGCCCCAATCGGCGAGTGGTCACCGAAGAGAGGACATAGCGTACGAGACAAGTCAGGCACGTATTGGACTGTATTCATTCTTTTTACGCTACATATATTATATGTGCAGTATAGCCCCACGTGAACAGCAACAATTTTTTCATGCTAAAAGTGGCACCGGAACTGTACAACGGCATCAGCAGAGCAATAATTAGTGATGTAAACGGTTTTTTTGTTGACGGGTATTTTCTTAATCAATTTAGCGTTTCCCCAACGTCACCATTTTCAAGCAGCGAAAACCTTTCAACGACGGCCACCATGCTACTGTGTATAGCACGCACAAATAAACGCATGCACGAACTTACGTCATGTATGGCTTAGCTCCTTCCCCCCTCTCGAAAAACATCTGTGGTTTCGCTACTGACGAGAGACGTGACTGCGCCCGACAAGGCCGTGCTGTCGTCGCTATTATACTGGCGCGCAGGCGAAGCGAAGCAATAGCGGCAGCCTAGCCCAGACATGCTAATAAAAGCCGAGCGATCATATATGTCCAGCCACGCTGCACTCCTCTTCGTTTTCCGCCTCTGCCGCGCAACTACAAACAAATTTATTTCGCTTCGTAGACAGTCCTGTCTTATTGCCTTGATATCAACGATGCAGAGCCGCTTACCCTGCAATCTACTTCAAGCATCGACAGCCTTAGTCAATACTGAAGGGCAATGAAAGAAGGACAACATCAAATATGAATACCAGAAAAAAATATGAAACTGTACCACAGGTTTTATTTCACAGACAAAGCAAAGGTCATTGAGCCGGCACAAAAATCATATCGCACAGAGGATAGAGTTCGGATTTTTCAGTATGATGAGAGTTTATTGCCTTGTTGGAAAAGGGGGAAGGGGCGTGTGAATTAAGCTGGAGGAATGTGATCTCGAGACCTTTCCCAAAGGCCCACAGTGAAAAGGATTCATTCTAGCTCGGCTCTCTAAATGTCTACTCGCTGTCGATCCCAATCCTTGCAATATTCCGAGCATGAAGCAGGGGCACCAGCAGTAGGCACAGCGGGGCTGGAGCCCTCCCCAACATTTCCGCCTGCCCCCCCCCCCTCCCCATCGCCCCCACTAAGAGGGAACATAGTCATAAACACAATGGCTAAGGTCATTGCATTCCTCCCCTCTCCCCCCGCTTTAGAAGGAACTCACTTAGAATGGGTGCCCCCCCCCCCCCCCTCCCCGATAAAATATTCCCAGCGCCGCCCCTGACCCCGACATTAAGAGTGCCAACAAAAAACATGGTGTGGTGATTTGTTATTTTTATTTTTCTGCTTATTATTTTTCTGCTTATGTTATTTTTATTTTCTGCTGGTTACTTAAAGCTTATCAGTCATAACACTGTTCATTGCTTTCTGTTGTGCGTCACAGCTACTGGCTTGCAGTCTGTTTACTTCCGATCAGTCTCAGTTTCGGTTTGAGAGTGGGAGACCTACGCAAACGACATGCCACCGTGTGCAACTATAGCGAGATCTAGCGTATGAAACGGTCCACTGAAATGTGGCGCACTTCCATGCTGCCTGCATGCTCTTTTGCACGTGATGTCGTTGGCGCCATCGTCATTATCGTCACCACTGGGTAAATACTTTTCTTCGGGCTTCCAAACATCCGGCGCAGGCGCGGAATCATGAGCAGCCGCTTAATAGCAGCGTGTAGGTGCCGGCGCAGGCGCAAGTGCTGAAGAAGTTAAATGGCGACTAGGATGTCACGATCTATAACCGGGGATTTCGGGGCTCGGCCACAGTAAGGGTGACGTGGAAGTTTTGGTGCTCTTTCAGGTCGTTTTGAATCATGTCAGGTCAGGGGGTTTGCCGTTTAGCGCTGGATCGGGCACACGAACTTGGAAGTTTATATAAATTGCACTGTAAGCGGTACTCGCTCTTCAGATTTGGTAGAAGATATATGTATGCTCTCGAGAATCGATCGATGCCGCAAGCTAACTCAACTACAGAGTATTGCACCTTTAGAAAGGACTAAATATACTCGAGGACAGCTCATCTTACAAGTGCGCTACGGAGGCGGGCATTCCGATCGATCGTGTCACACCGCCGTCAGCTTGCGGCTGATTTCAGTTTTGCTGGCTACGTGTCCGCCATCCCACCTTCCGTATTATGGGGCATATGCTTCGCAAAGTGAACGGGAGGATGGACGCCGCTGAAGCTGTGTTAGTAGAACATCAAAAGAAGGTCACAGGATCGGTCCTTGCTCGTGTCAAGGAAACGAACTTTTTATTTCAACACGTTCGCAATACATACCGGGTGTTCAAAATTAAGCTTTATGATTTTTTTAAAATTAGGCGCTCGAAGGCACGTGAGAACCACTTGTGCAAATAAGTTAAGCGGCCAGGGGGACAGAAAGTTAGATGATAATTATCGCTGTCAGCAGCCCAATTAACTAAAATTTAATAATTAACTTTTTACTGGCTGCGGTAAGTTGGCATGTTTATATTGAAAAAATGTAGGCAGTGGTGTTTGTACACAGTTTCAGTTGGAAGATTTTTTCTAGCACGCCTGTGTTCCGAGATATCCGGCTCCAAAGTTTAATTGTCTTTCGCACGATTACGCATGCAAGAGGGTGAGGGTCCGCGCAAAGCTCCTCCCTAAAGTGACGCATCTGTTGCGTGTGGTGTTTAGTGTGTGAAGAGGGTGGAAGCGTAGGCATAGGTGATAGCAATTACCCTTGCCCTCTTCGGCCGTCGAAATCAAAAATCGAAGAACGCTTGCAACCAGTGTCGTAACACGCAACTGCAGAGCCTCTAACGATAGTGGCAGATACCATGCCGAGATAATGGTGCGAGCGGAGAATCTGGATGCCAGTGCGCGTGCGTAATAATCACTAGAGAAGCATGCGTGGTCGTTGCCTGGGCTACGCGAATAGCGTGACTGCTGATGTCCGAGTACTGTAACTTTTATTGAAACAAGAGCAACAACTCCACCAATAATAACTGAAACAGTTTTATCCTTGCTAACGCATATTTCCTGCTGCTACATAAGCATATTTCGGTCATGCACAAATCTCATCGAAACTCTTCACCTCTCAAGACGTCAATGCCCCAAAAAGTGTTCAAAATGCCTGCCTTCGGCAGCAACGCAAAGCATGAACCGCTGTCGCGTCGACTCGATGACTCGGCGCAGTACTTCTGCAGGAATACTCGCACAGGCAGATGTTATCCTGTCCTTCATGTCATTAACATCGCTGGGCTCTGTTACGTAAACTCGATCTTTAACGTAGCCCCAAAGGAAAAAGTCGAGCGGAGAAAGGTCAGGTGATCTTGGTGGCCAAAACATCGCTCCTGCGCGCCCAATCCACTGTTGTGGAAAACGTCTGTCCAACCAGTTCTTCGCCCTGGTAGAAAAATGTGGTGGTGCTCCATCGTGCTGAAACCATACTTGGCGCAGGTCATTCAGGGAAAGACTGCAGACAAGATCATCAATGACAACACCTAATATTTCTTCTGTGTACATCTTTCCGTTCAAGTTGTCCTCAAAAAAGTGAGGTCCGATGATCCTGTCCCCGAGTATGCTGCACCACACATTCACACTCCAGCGAACTTGATGCTTGTGCTGCCTCAGCCAGTGTGGGTTTTCTTGTGCCCAATAATGGGCGTTGTGAAGATTAACACTTCCATTTCGGCAAAACCGAGCTTCATCAGTCCAAATTATTCTGTGCAAAAAGTCATTTTCTTGATCAGTTTTGATGAGGCCCCAATTGCAGAAGTCAACTCGCCTTTCAAAGTCCGCCTCATTTAGGTCCTGATGAAGGTAAACGTGATATGGATGGAACTTGTGCTTTCTTAAAACATTTGTGACTGTTCCGATGCTGCGACCGCACTGATCGGCAATCTGTCGGATGCCGAGCTCTGGCATCGAGGTTACGCACGCGACAACGTCGATTTCAAAGTCTTCATCGACGATTGCCTTCCTGGTCCGTCTCGGAAGGTGGACAGAGCCTGTTGTGCAGAAGCGTCGAAACAGGTTTGTGAAAGTGGGCCTTGTTGGAAGGGGACGGTGTGGGTGGCGAGACGCGTAAAGCTCCATTGCTAACGAAGCGTTGCCATTCATTTCAGCCATTGCAAGCACCACGTCTACTTTTACTTTGGTAGAATACCTCACGCCAGAAGCAGCCATATTAGCTCGAAAGGACTCCACGTGGATTTCCTTGGTAGACCTTCAATGCAGAGACGCTGTGCTCTAACCGGAGGCACCCTAGTGCAGGACGGTCCTGCTAACGCGTTCACAAGAAGATGTCTCAGTGTGATCTAAAGTCACGAAAAAACGTCGCGAAAAATGGTCTCCTGTTATCGCGTTCATCAGGATCATGCGTAAGGCTCATGGCGCACCGCGCTGTCACATTTTGATTTCGCCGGCCGAAGAGGGCAAGGGTAATTGCTATCACCTATGCCTACGCTTCCACCCTCTTCACACACTAAACACCACACGCAACAGATGCGTCACTTTAGGGAGGAGCTTTGCGCGGACCCTCACCCTCTTGCATGCGTAATCGTGCGAAAGACAAACTTTGGAGCCGGATATCTCGGAACACAGGCGTGCTAGAAAAAATCTTCCAACTGAAACTGTGTACAAACACCACTGCCTACATTTTTTCAATATAAACATGCCAACTTACCGCAGCCAGTAAAAAGTTAATTATTAAATTTTAGTTAATTGGGCTGCTGACAGCGATAATTATCATCTAACTTTCTGTCCCCCTGGCCGCTTAACTTATTTGCACAAGTGGTTCTCACGTGCCTTCGAGCGCCTAATTTTAAAAAAATCATAAAGCTTAATTTTGAACACCCGGTATAGTACTAATGACATCCCCTATGTTTTCCTTGGTTATTGTCTATTGGTTCTCAGTTATCATATGTATATCAAAGAAAAAAAACGAGCTCAGTATAACGAAAAGTATTGTGTAGATGAGTGCACGTCATGCCTTAGATATGTGTAGCGTGTACATCGTTTCTGCTCCGGATCATGAATAATGGCAGAGTAGGTACTACACTATTTCGCAATATATAATGACCTATGGCGTAGCGGGTATCTTGGAAAAGCACTCGCAGTGATCACCGTACAATAAGCTGCATGTAGGAGGGCTGCTCCTCCAACTTTCCTTGGTGACTGTGCAGCGCGTACCACACAGGTCTGGTACCTTCTCTTTGTTTGCTTTTTATTATAGTGTTGTATTCAGTAAGCATGTTCTACCAGCCTGTCGGAGCTGTCCACCTCGGCAGTGTTCTTGCTTGTGAGCCAGGGACGCTGGAATTTGTTGCACACCTTTCCTCTCTGAGCCTGAACACGTCGCGAATGGTTCCGGTGGAGAGGACAGCGCTCTATTTAAGTGAGCAAGCAGCACAGCAGCTGCGTCCTAAGAATTTACTGCTTTTTCCGCGTATCGAAGCTATCGTGTCCGTCGGCCACGTTGATTGAACGAACACAAAATCGTTCAGCTCTGGAACATGCGTTCTTCTTTTTTTTTTTGTTTTTTGGCACGTTCCTTGTGATCATTAGATTATATCTGTCGAACGTTGTTTTCTTCTTCTCATCTACTCGTTCTTCATTGCGCTGTCGTTTTTTTTTTTTTTTTGCAGAAAACTTCTGTTTTCCTTACGCCTGAGATAAATCAGCAACGTGTTTTCCGGCGAGTCCCTTGGTCAAACAAATTACTTTTCGCTAGCGGAATTTCGGCGCTGCAGTGTGCCCTACCAGTTCGCAATTGCATACCAGGTGCCGGCGTGACACGTGCCTAAAGAGAGAGCCCGTTCGGCGGACTCCCTTTCCGGCCTGTGGAAGTAATGTGTTCAAAATGAGTTGATATTGAAAGCGCAGTCAGTAATATGTTGAAGCATAGTTTTCTTTATTAGAAAGATAAGCATATGATTAAAAACACTGTATTATAAAAATGAGCCTTCTCTAAGCCAGAAAACAGGGCCGAGCGAAACTTGGCCTGTACTTAATTGCCTTACATACTACGTCTTTCTTTCTTTCTTTCTTTCTTTCTTCCTTTCTTTCTTTCTTTCTTTCTTTCTTTCTTCCTTCTTTCCTTCTTTCTTTCTCTCCCATTCCGTCATGACACCTTCTAACTCTGTCATGGCTCCGTGGCGGTAGTATCAGCTTCGTACAGGCGCTCAGCAGCACAACACTGCAGTAGCTGCAGGCAACAACGACCGTCACGTGTTCACATCCTGGCAACAATGACCAGTTGCAACTTAAATCATGAAACCTCAATAAAATATGAGATTGCCTTAGCAGAAACGGGCTTAAAGTCTACGAGACCGAAATTGAGAGAGCATCAGCCACTGGAGGAGGAAGAGAAATTGATGTAAAGGCAGGGAGGTCAACCAGGTGCACAAAATTACTGAAAAGGTGAAACAAAAAAAAAAGAGTGAGGATGGATGTAAGAGGAGCGCTACCAGATTTATCAGATAACGGAGCATACAAGTGCGCATGTGACCGGTGCATCTTCGAGAGCTAGATTCCTGTACGTTTAATTGCCGGGTTTTGTAGCGCGAGCTACAACGTTGGACGCCTTCCATCACCGTTTCAGGCAGTGAGCGGAAAAGACGGAGGAAGGACGGGCCACATGCTCCGAGAAGCATAACGTACAAGAAACCTAGCAAAACAAGAAGGTTGACCACACTTCTTGCTACTCACACACAGGCATGACCCTGTTAAGCCACAGCCATTTTATTTTACTTACCACGCCACCACATACGAATACGAAAAAACCATGCGAAGTAACGAACTGAATGATGTTAGAGGAGCTTGCTCGGAAATCATCGGGCAACCCGCGAATCAACGGTACAAATTCTTGTACCCTCATATAAAGACGTGACCACGTTGTTATTTGTATACGCAATACATACGCAATGTTTATTATTTACATTTTGACGCACTACATACACATATTTACATTTTGATGGACTGCATACACAATTTACAATTTGATGGAGCATATATACACTATATACACAAGTGTACGTACGTTTCCACGAATTACAAGAAAGGTGTCCTTCGATAAGGTTGTGGGCCCGTTTCCCTTTCAAAATGACTACTTTGTGATCTGCAAAGTACGTGGCCAATAGATCTTCGACGATAGGATGCAAGTGAGAGTTCTAGAAAGCAACTTTGGTACAAGTCCCTTTGACGGCGGTGGGACGTGGCAGTCGTATACGACATGCATCAGAGAGCGTAATGGGACATCATGTGTTGGACTAGCCAATCGTTTCGCATGATGTCCACCTTATGGTTCCCGTCGAGCACGAAGGAGCCGTGCCTCTACTCGGGTCTTTATCTATGCATCGCCTTACAATGCAGCGCTCGTACAATGCTGATTTTCCGCTCAAATTACCGACACCTTCACTAGAATTTCTTGACAAGTGGCCTGTTCAACGCTCTCTAGTTGGAACAGCAAGCGCTGAGCAGCTGTTCAGTGTGCCCATAATCGGTAAGAACGAGAACGCGTCCATCACACCCAAATCACCTTCCACCGACGATTCAGTACCCTTCGAAGAATTGATTTTGGTGTAATAAAAATTGCTTCCATCAGAACATTGCCTCAAATAAAAAACGTGAAAGTCAGGTGTAGTTTCAGGATCGTTCTTTCGGGTTTTCTCGGCAGAACCTTGCTTCAAAATGCAAACGAAAAAATGGCGTTCAAAGTGTCAGCGATTTTCATCGTCTCGAAGTGTCGTCGAGAATGCCTGCTCGGTCGGTTTTGGGGTTTTAGATGCGGAGCATCTTATACTCGCGCCTTGTAGTGCGCCGTCCGCGCCGTCCACACCGCTTCTCGAACATTCGACAGCTGACGCGCGCGCATGCGCCGTCGCGCCGTCGCCCACTCTTCCACCATCTGTGCATCCCTTCCTCCTCTACACACCGCGCGCGCTTCACTCCTCCACCATCTGTGCACCCTTCCTCCTCTACACACCGCGTTCGACATCTACAATTCTCCTGATTCTCCAGTGGACGCGCATGTGGCGTCGCGCTTCGAGAACATTCAACAGCTGACAGTGCATGCGCCGTCGTGCTGTATATATACTCAAGGTCGGCGCTCGCTCGCTCAGTTGCCGCTCGTCGGTTGGTTTGTACGGCGCGTCGACGTCCAAGGTCGCGGTGAAATGAATTCCAACGAGTCCACAAACACAATGATCGACGTCTCTTCGACCAGCGCCGCCCTTTCGCATACGTGTGTACGTGTTCACTCATTTAACACCCCCTCCTACAACCACGTTAACCAATTTAGCCATCGACCCAAGTAAGTCGCAATTTAACACCCCATTTCACAACCACGTTAACCAATTTAGCCATCGACCCAAGTAAGTCGCACTTTAACACCCCGTTAACCAATTATATGGTCCGCATCCTCCTCAGTGTTCCCCCGAGGGAAGCTGCGGGCAATTTTTTTCCTCAGGGCGAGACACCAATGGCACTAACACTATTGTCTTCAAACGAAAGGCACGCACGTCGCGAAGGCACGCGATCTTCTTTTAAAGGTGCCCCGCCGCGGTGGTCTAGTGGCTAAGGTACTCGGCTGCTGACCCGCAGGTCGCGGGTTCGAATCCCGGTTGCGGCGGCTGCATTTCCGATGGAGGCGGAAATGTTGTAGGCCCGTGTGCTCAGATTTGGGTGCACGTTAAAGAACCCCAGGTGGTCGAAATTTCCGGAGCCCTCCACTACGGCGTCTCTCATAATCATATGGTGGTTTTGGGACGTTAAACCCCAAATATCAATCAATTCTTTTAAAGGTATGCGGTGTCTGCAATTTTTTTCTTACGCTTTTATTGTTGTTAAGCACTTTGTTTTTTTTTCTTATCCTTCGATAGAACTACGAACCGCGATTCACACATACAAATTCAGAATGACAGCATTGGTTGTCGCTCCTTTTTCTGGGTGACTATGCGCATCTCGTGGTAACTGGATGTTCTTGTCTTGGCTCCGCGAAGATGGGTGTTAGTGTTGACCCTCGATGTTCCTGGTCGTCTGATTTTTTGTGGTGCTATGAAAGAATGAATTACATGAAAGTGACACGTATCTTATCAATTCGCCTAAGATGCCTGAAAGGTGAATGCGACCTTATCTTTCTTTCTTTCAGTCATATGTACTGATCGAAGTGAAGGTGACGCAAAGGAAAATTAGAAGGCCATATGCTAACCAGTGCCCAGTCATGCATAATTAAGACCGGTGATGTGCAGCACACATGAAACATTAGTGCATACATACCTTATTTTGATATAAATGCGTTCTAGTCTAAGAACAGTACGTTTGAAGAGCGTGGATGTGTATATAAAAACAAAACAAAAAAGAACGACTCACAGGAAACCAACGCCAAACTATGATCGACTCTAATCATACAGCACATTCCGAGCACAGAAGAATGAATTCCTTGATGAAATCTACTTTCTGGTGTTGCGATGAGAGGTTCGTGCGCGTCTAAAGGGAACAGCTACCAAACCTGTCCTGCGCGAAGAAATGATATCTAAGAGCGCAGAATTTGTCAAGGTGACCATATAATACAACGTTTTCCCAGCAGTATTCACTTTGGAATTATGATAACTTCGTCTAGGCAGCCAGTCTTGCAATTAGACATGTAATACACAACCATAATCACCGAGGTGCTTTCGTAGAAACGAAATCTGCTGAATTAAACAGCATTTATAGCGGCTCAGTGTCAATATTACTTGTTCCGGTTACTCTTTAGTTGGTTTCTTCAGTGGAGATGTTACCACCCGCATTCATTTTTATGTTTATACTTTGTATTCTATTGAACAATCAATAAAATACTTACTTATTGATGGTTCTTTCATAGCCGGGAAAGTGTAATTACGTTTCTCACATCGCCGTCGCTTTGTTTGCATAGGGCTTGAAAGATTCAATTTGATGTCATAGAAAGTAGTAGAATTTGGTCGTGAACGGCATCGGTGAGGAAAAACAAAAACAAAAAAATATTTGAAAAATTAAAAAAAAAAGAAACTCTCGGGGTTATCGTGAGCCGTGACAATGATATTGCCACATGCATGTTGACATCACGTCAACATGTATGTCGGTGCCACAGATATCGCCGACTTCCTCCTGCAGGACGTGATTTCGCAACATGTAGCTCCACGCCAGCCGCTTACAGACCGTGGCCGCACCTTTCTATCAAAGGTAATAGCCAATATCCTACAGTCATGTGAAACGAGGCAAAAGCTCGCTAAGTCGTACCACCCGCAGACAAATGACCTCACAGAGCGTCTGAATAGAACACTTACAGAAATGCTTGCGAAGTATGTTTCTTCCAACCACTCGGGCTAGGACCTTGCTTTGGCATACGTGACATATTTGCATATAATTTTTCTCGCCAAGACACTGCCCCTTACTCTCGTTTTTTTCTTCTGCTGGCCGGAACAGAACCTACATTACCCCTAGACACAGTCATTCCGTCTACCGTGACACGGACCAGCGAATATGCCTTTGACGATGTCACTCGGGCTGCCCATGCACGCTAAATCGCGCGCACTCGCTTTCCGGCCTCTCAAGAGAACCAGCGGCGTTTGTACGATCAACGGCACCATGACGTGCACTTTTTACCCGGTTCATTGGTCCTGCTGTGGCCCCGACCCCTCAAGTCGGCTTGTCGGAAAAACTTCTTTCCCGCTACACAGGTCCATATCGAGCCCTTCGTGAGGTTACTTTTGTGACATACGAAATCGCCCCTGCTGCCTCATCGCCTTCAACTGCCTCACAGACCACCGATACCGTACATGTGGCACGCTTGAAGCCTTACCATTTTCCCGTTGACGTTGACGTCAAGATGCGCCGAGACGGTGCTTCTGCCGCCGGAGGCTATGCTACATGCATGTTGACATTTTGTTGGACGATTCGCGTGTGTGCGTGCCGAAAAGGACGAAGAGTGGTCCCCGCTCGGTGTCCGCCCACCCGGTTCTTGGCCGATCCTCCTTTGTGGGCGAGTGCCAGCAAAGCTAAAGGCTCATCATCATCATCATCATCATCATCATCATCATGTCATCATCATGTCATCCTCGTCATCTTCGTCGTTTTCGTCGTCGTCATCGCCGTCTGGTCAACCGGTCACGCCGCTGCTGCTGGTTTGAAATAAATTTCATCCACAGCGTCGTCGATACGGCGTCTCTTCTCTTCCATAACAATATCATGCAATGCATTGGACCAAGCACTTTGTAAACGACTAATCTAAAAACGTGAATAACTTCTAATCACTTTGTTCTGCTGCCAGTGGCCCGAACAAAAGCATCATTTCTACGATGCAGGAGCCCCTACTAGTTTCCTGCTTAAATGAGCGCAGTGATGCGTGCGCTCATGCTAAGGCGGAAGCTCTGTTTGCCTGATCAAACACGAAAACTGAGCGTTGGCAGCGCCGGCGTCCCGCGTCGGCGGCGTCAACAGGAGTGATGCACAGAAATCAACAACCCGGGTTGAATCCACCACGTGATGTCGTCGTGACGCCCCAAATTATCAGCACGAGGCCAAATTTATCGACAACTCGAAGCGCATGGGCACAAGTGATGCAAATGAGTCTTGCAGAGACTCGAGAGGTGGCGAAAGGGTTAAGAAAAGGAAATTAGACATCCACCAATTCGTAGCACAAAACCACAAATAAATCCATAGAGATTTTTTAGGAAAAAAAAGCCTCTTAGTTGCTAAGAAATTCGTCCTAGTCTAGGGATCGATCCCATGAGTAGCGCCTTTTTAGGGTGGTTGCTCTACTGATTGAGCTAACCAGGAAGCTAGCAATTAGCACCGCGAGAGCAAATTTATCGATAACTTGAAGCGCATGGGCACAAGTAGTGCAAATGGGCTCTGCGGAGACGTGCATTGCGGTGGAAGAGTTAATTAGAAGGGAAATTAGATAACCACTCGTTTGTGGCAGGAAGCCTGGATTTCATCCCCGGACTGCGGACAAGTTTTTCGGCAACTAAGAGGCTTCTCTTTCTAAAAAATCCGTATAGATTTCCTTGTGGCATCGCGTTTGGTTGCCTAATTTCTCTTTTGCAACCCTTCTGTTACCTTGCATGTCTCCGCAGAACTCATTAGCATATAACCTATAGAGTTTCAAATTTACACACATGAAAGAAGCCTCAAGGCACACAAGGGCACAAAAAAGGAAAACAAAGCAAGCTATAACTCTATCTGTAAACTATATCTACAAAATTATTACAAGAAATCGGCATAGCCTCTCAGATAACGAAATAATACAGGTCATAGGAAAGTACATCAAATAATAAAGTTGAAAGAGGGAAAAAACGCACACGCGCTAACGCATACACAAGCACGCATGCAGCTCTTCAGGCCATTTAACGTCTGTGGTGTTGAGAACAATGGAGGTGCAAAAAAAATGGCAGCATATCCACGGAGTGAATGATGGAGAGTGGGGCGAAGAATTCGTCCGTCCATTCGTTCTTGCTTCCGTCCGTTTATGCGTCCGTCAGTGTGACCGTCCATGCGTCTATCAGCCCGTCCGTGCGTGCGTCTGTTCGTGCGTCCGTCCCTGCGTTCGTCCATGCAGCCGCCCCTGCGTCCGTTCATGCGTCCATCCATGCATCTGTCTATGTGTCCGTTCGTCCATCTATTCAACACTCCAAGTACCACGATTTCGCATCTTTTCATCATATATTCCCCATATAGAAGCACCGCCATCCAGCGGACATTCCAAGGACTAAACGAGAGGTAGCACACGCACACTTTCTCACGGCTTGCGCTTCGGGTCCACTTCCCCCCTTTAACCACCTCGAGTTCATGGTATATACTAGTTCACTGTATTCATGGCACTGCGGCCGAACGCTCGCTAAACCTTTCTAAAACCACGGAGGTTACACCCAGCGAGTATAACGTAGCAAACTTTTTCAGTCAGATAGTGCTCAATGTACATGCCAATGGCTGCTAATGGGAAATGAGAGACAGGAGAATTCGGCTTTTACTTTCTTACGGCTTGCGCTTCGTATCTACTTCCCATTTTTAACTACCTCGAGTTCATTCATGGTATACACGAGTTCATTGTATTCATGGCACTGCGGCACAACGCTCGCTAAACCTTTCTAAAGCTAAGGAACTTACACCCA
This sequence comes from Rhipicephalus microplus, assembly GCF_043290135.1. NCBI lineage: Eukaryota > Metazoa > Arthropoda > Arachnida > Ixodida > Ixodidae > Rhipicephalus > Rhipicephalus microplus. The sequence goes on along the minus strand of NC_134706.1, from coordinate 5,377,023 downwards.
GCGAGTATAACCTAGCAACCCTTTCTTGTCAGATAGTGCTCAATGTACATGCCAATGGCTGCTAATGGTGATCGCAGCCTGCGCGTTAACTAAAAGCCGAATGTTCCTGTCTCTCATTCTCCATTAGCAGCCATAAACATGTACATTGAGCACTACTTTTTATTGTTCAACAACGCACAGAAGAAGTCTCTCACCAGCACCACCTTGGAGGTCAAAATGTTATACTTGTTTTATACTACGTATAGTCCACTATACATATTGGGTGGTGCACAGGTTACCGCAGATAGCGTCCGTAGCTTCCTACACGCTTACATACAACGACTATGATATATGTTCTTGGTTTTCTACTTTATGCGTTCCACGCGAGTACAAATATTCACGCTTTCCGTGACTGCACGTATGCACTCTGAACACACTGGCCTACGCAAAGCCCATTTCCCAGCTGCAGCGTCTAAAAATATGGAGTTCTCCGTGGCATGCCAATGCTCGCGACCTCTCTTCCAGCCGGCCCGGTAGTCTCTCAGAATACGGTCGCGGCGAGAACACCAAAAAAAAAGCAAAATGACAGGCTACGTGGACAGATTGACCATGGCGACAGGCCCCAGTGAAAGCACTCTCGAGGTTTTCCGATGGACCCCGCCAACACTCGGTCACTCTCCAAGAGAGCTCGCGAATCTATCCTGTCAGCCGAGTTGTATGCCAAATGCTGACCGTTGCGGAGTGGTCATCGGGAGGCCGGAACGGAGGATCCGATCAATGGACACGTCGGGTGCTGTTTGTTGGTCATTGTTTCGGTGTTTCTCACAGTAGCTTAGTTTAGCCTCATCTTCTCGAACTCACGAAACCCTGTGTCCACGTCAGTTTTATTTATTTTTAATTTATTGTGAAGGTTCTAGAGCACTTATAGGGGTGTCCACGTCAGTTTTATTTATTTTTAAATTATTGTGAAGGTTCTAGAGCACTTATAGGGATGGTAGGTAAAGGGCGGAGAGTATAGTACATATACATAGGATCAAGCGCGAATTCTAGTACCGATAATGAAAGTTTTGAAAATTCAAAAAAAAAAATGACGATGCTTCTATAGATTACATGTCACGCAAGGATTCAATCAGCGAAGCTCTCCTAAGTCTAATCTGCTTGCTTCTACGTCGTAGCTAGGTTTTAGCTAGGTGATGCGATGTTGCGTCTAGGTTGTTTTGAGGCTTCAGCTAAGTGATAGGTTTTTTCTTGGTGATTCTCAGCACTGAGAAGTTAGAGTTAAAGCATAGGCACTCACAGACTGCGCATATATCTCCAAACTCCAGAGAGTGAAATTCGCGCCGAAACAGTGCCATTGCATCGCATCTGTACGGGCACGCCACCATTCATCCAGCGCTTAAGGATCTTTTCGCAGTCACCATTGCCTTTCCTGTTCTCTTGTAATTTCACGTTGTCTGTACCGCCGAAGCAGTCCGTATACAGGTACTTCTGCGAAGCTGAAACGTGCGGTCACGCCATTTATTGCCGCATTAATCTCGACTGTTGAGAGAGCTATCCTCACTTTATATTCACTTCTGTCTATGAACGTTATTGGAGTTTCATGTCCGTCTGTTGTTTTCTTTTTGTTCGAGAACCAGCGGTAAATAGTAGGATTTGCCGAATTTATGTTTTACATGATGATAATATTGTTATGCGGTGTGTTAAATAAATCAGTACAAGCACATACGCATGATATGCAGATATACAAAGTCACTCAAACACCAAGGTGAACTTATCATTTGAGAGTGAGTTCAACGTGAGTAAAATACGAACTTTGGTTATTTCATTCTCATTTCGAACAACATGGGTTATTTCACTTTTCTTCCGGGCATTCTTCACTCAGTGCTAACCGTTGCTTGCTAATCTTATTATCAGTCTATGAATATTGGCTTATTAGTTTTTATTTAAACTCATTTTATGCTAGTTTTTGCATGCTATGCCAAAACGTTAAATTCAAGCTAAGTTGCTACTTAAGCTGATACTATTTACCGCAAAAGACTGCTCGCTCCGATTCATTGAGCTATAGCAGTCTGCTGTGTGGGATTAAAAAAGAAAACTTGGTTTCAATTCAGCAGCGGGCATTCACGTTTCTTTTTTTCCTCCGAAGCACATTATTCAAGCTACAGTGAATTCATTCTTCAAAGGAACTTCAAAAATGCGCTGATGTGCATGTTGATGCATGTATTGATGCCAGAAGCGACGATGTGCAGTGAGGGTGTGAACGGCGTCACCCCCGAAGCGCAGCATCGTGCGACTAAGAAATGTTCCGCATATACAACGTAGTCCCTGCGAGAAAAACATATTTCATAATTCAATCATAATCTTCAAACTAACGTGAAGGTAAAAGTGATCTGCAACACGTTTCCTAGTATTCACCTAATGGCTTCAATTAAAGTGCTTATTTTCTCGTGAATCGAGAGGAAGTCACTTTAGGCACCCACTCCTTCTTTGGTACCATCGAGCTACTTATAAGCTACGCAAAAAAAAAGGGGGGGGGGGGGATAACAAGGGTGCATGAAGATGTGTCCGCTCATAAGCGCGCATCATGACTTTCAGTACTTTGTTTTCTCTTCGAGTGCGCCAGAAATTCACAAAGTGGGGTCAGCATGGGTCAGTGCACCCTCCACAGCATTAACAGACAGGGAGATTAGCTATCGATATCTTCAAATTAATGTGATTTATCGGGTAGGGCGCATGCGCCTTTTCAACCGCATTCCCTTCGTGGCAGGTGTAGAAGCGTATTTATTTGAACACTTTCAGCGTGTTTAAATCACACACTTAAGTTTAAGTTAAACACTCTCCGGTGTGTTTGTCTCCGCGTTGTATGCGCCGTTTTGCGAAAATGGCGCCAGCAAGTGCGTGGGCATGTCGCGCCACCCAGCGCTGGCCACGTCAACTATGCAGTTCACGATTCTAGAATTAGCCAATCACCGTAAAATTCTGGTCTATGGCATGGTTATTGGGGTTTACGACACCACTTGTCGAGAGAAGAATGAATGATTTCTGGCTGACTTGCAGAAATAATTGTAAACTCTCAATCCACATGCCTCACGGTGATTTTCCGCTCACATATTCTGAAATGTCTCGATTCCCGAAAAACAGCATTTTCTCACCCTTCTGAAATATGTAACCTTACCTTCTTGAGGTGCACCTATAAGGCGCTTTGCAGTAGATGTGTATGGATTCATTGTAACCCCTCTGGGTTCCTAAACGTGTATACAAATGTAAGCACACTGGTGTTGTCGCACATCATCCTACCAAAAGCGTTGCCGGGCTGAGCGACGGGGAATCGAACCCGTGCCCTTTGAATTAGCAATGCAGCATCACAACCACTAAGCTATTTGCCGGAAGATTGGGGTACAGGCAGTAACTATAGTGATGCAGAACTATCGAATGTAGTATGAATACTATCGACATTTCAGTCACTATCAAACTACCAGTGGTAAAAAAATGAACTATTCACATGGCTATCAACAATAGGTTATTTTTACCTATTTTCAACCAAACGCGTGGATGTGTCGTAGAACACATGTTTTATACGCAAACTGCCAGGGTTTGATTTTCACTCGACCTGAATTTTTTATGATAAATTTTACTTTCCTCTTTCTCGATTTTTCGGTCATGTACAAGACGATGATTTTTCGCTCACAACCAACAACACTCATGCGCGGAAGCCAGAATTTCTGCAAAACGAGCTATTTAACATTACACCGCTAATATTACAGAAATGAAAACAAAAACGAATAACTACTAGTGGAGAGAGAAAAAGGCAATTCATTTTATGATAGAAATTCAGCACGATTCGTTTGCTGCATAGATGGCTGTGGGCGAATAAATTGAGTTGCCGACAGCCTAATCACAATACATATGTACACCATTGCCACATTAATGCACGACACTCGTCTGATGATCTCTTTGCGTGTGAGAGAAGGGCAATCTTCGAATTGATAGCGTGCTGGCCTTCGGTGATGGTCGTGTTTCGCTGTGTGTTTGATGTTTATTTTTATGTTGTTTTATTTGTACGCATATGAATTGTGTTCTGTCTGAACTGCGATATAAATGGGGTAGCGTGACTGACCCACTTAAGGATTTACTTTTTTGTCGAGCAGCTGGAAAAAAAGACTGCATAATTAGTTGAGGTAGTACTTTGTGCACATCACTGTTCTGCTTGCGTGAATACGAAAGCGTGGCTTGGTGGCTTGGTCTTATTTGTACTTCAAACCGACCCTTGAAAACGTCAGTTGAGGTTTTGCGGTATCACAAAGATTTCGAAATGACCTACATTTCACGAGAACAATCGCTGAAATTCTGCATTAATCACCCTACTTTTAGTACTTCTTTTTTTTACGGATCCCGCCGATTGCACTATGTGATGTGCTTGAATGAAAGAGTGCCAACCGCATTTCAACGATTTTGTCCAAACATGGTACGATGATCACACGTCGTGCGTCACGGACACGTGGACGCATACTCTTACTAGAACGCCTTCAAGCCTTGTAAAACGAAATCCTTGTGTATATGTGAGAGCATATGTACAAGCATTTGATATCGGGACATAAGTTGCCCTCTGAGAACCTGCATTACGTTTGCGTACATGTGGACATGGCCTGGCTCGCGGGGGCTACAAAAGCCATACACTACGTGGTTTCGTCCGTTCGCCGCTAAGTACCGACTCAGTTCGATCCCGTGGCCAATACCATGAATAGCAAGGACAACCAGCACTTATCCTGCGCATTTAAGAAGAGTAACTCGCAGGTTCTGTTATGAAATCGCTTAAGGCGGCTTGCAGGCAAAACTTATTATTATTATTATTATTATTATTATTATTATTATTATTATTATTATTATTATTATTATTATTATTATTATTATTATTATTATTATTATTATTATTATTATTATTATTATTATTATTATTATTATTATTATTATTATTATTATTATTATTATTATTATTATTATTATTATTATTATAAACAACTACACAGCACAGAAAAGACAAAACACTGATGTACGATGCAGATGTAGACTACACTAACTTCCAACAAGTATTCTGTTATTAGATTTTAAGATTGATTTTAAGTTTACGATTTTAAGATTAAATATCGACACGCCATAGACCCCGTTCTTGCTCCGTTTCAGTCGACGCAGTGATACTCGTTCTTCCGAAACCTTTCTGCGCCTAACTCACTTCTGCACTGCCCCCGAGATTTGGCCTCCATTGATCAAGTGACGGTGTCATTCGGAGACGGCAACGTATGACCGGAGTCATTCAGTTCTTCTTAGGGTCACGAAACTATACCGCTTCTGTAGAGAGTTTTAGTACTGCGGAATGGTGCTACGTACGCATCACGCAAGCGCCTTGCGTTACGTGGCGTCGTTTGCCACTAATCGGCTTTTAGTACGCCGTAGTACCCGCGTACGTAACGAGCGTGAAGCGTGTTGCGCCATCTGGTAGATCAAAATGGAAGCACGTGTTGTTGACAGCCAATGTGAGCCAATCCAAGTGTTATAGCCAGATTATGGCCATAATTTAAGCCACAGAGCCGGTCGGTGCTTGCCTTCGATGCCGCCATTTTGCAAAACGAAGTCTCGCGCTGTCGTGAACTTGTTCGAGAGCGGCGCGATCAGCTCATACGTACGCACGCACGCATCTCATGCGTGCGTACGTAGCGGCTGCGTACGTAATGCGATACGTGCGCGTTGCGGTCTGCGCATGCGCACTACGCAGAACGTGGCGTCCTTACGTACGCAACGCCGCCACGTACGCAGCGTACGCAGTACTAAAACTCTCTAGTTTGACATGGAGCCAACGGCCGCCGCCAGAGCCGCAGCTGCGCATGAGAGGCGATGTGAACGCCCCTATCACTGGGGCTCCGTGTGGGACATCCTCGGTGTTTCAGCTTTCTAATGGCGAATTCCATTCAGAGAACAGGAGCAGAAGGTAAAATCAGTGAGGAGTGGGAGGCAGAGCACAGAGAGCAGGGTCACTTGATCTGCCTATGGAATGCGGCACCCTCCAGGAGAGCGGGCGGGAGGGTGGCAGTGACGTTCAATGGTCACGTGACTCTTGTTCACAGCGCCTACTCCGCTTTTGAGGCTAGGGCACTACAAACTGCTCCTGACTGCTCTCGGTGCAGTAAAAAGCGCTCTAGTTCTACTAATGAATGACTCCTGTTCCACCAGTGAAACACGCCACTCTTAAGGGGGCACTTTCAGCATTATTTTCAGTCCTGCTGCACTTCCAATGGAATTAGCCTTTAGCTTCTGCAACGGTCATTTTCATTTCACGTTTTAACGTTTAGCATTCAGCATGCATAAACACCTGCTCAAAGGCGTTTTCTGTTTTAAAATAAGTACTTGAGGGGGTAAAACAGCTAAACCAAGCAGCTCATTGTAATATAGGCCGAAAAAAAAATTAGGGGTCTACGAATGAATACCACGGTATGATTATTACGAACGTCGTAGCGGCGGACTGCTGAAAGACTTTTGCCACCAAGCCTCTATTGAATGCACCTAAATCTCAGTGCGAAAGTTTTGTTGCATTTCACCCCCATCGAAGTGTGGCCGCTTCGATCCAGGCAAGCACCTTTCGTATCAACACTACGGTGCGTACAGCCTTTCAAGTTCTGGTCGACAATAAACACTGTGCCTTAAAAGTGAACTGCCTGGAGTGCCACTTCCAAACCACGCAGGAATACATGTTGTTCGCCCGCAATCCACACCAATGCACCCGCAAGTGAACATGATTTTTTTGGTTCCGACAGGTTCCGCACTGCGACAGATACTTCGGCCGCACATTCTCAATTTGTTAAACAGTGAGTTTTGGCTGAATTCTTCTGGCTGCAACTTACTTGACCAAAACAGCCCAGAGTAAGCATTTAGCTTTTTTTTAATAATAAGCTGTTTTAAGGGGTTAAAATTGTAATCTTACCACCGTTGATATGGTCATCATGATCAGAAATTGGAGAAAAAAAAACAGGTTTATTTCTCAGCAGAAAAAAAAAGAGATACAGATTGCTGGAGGAGAAACAACATACAAGCGTGATCACTTATTATTTTCGCAAAAAAAAAAAAACACATACATGGAGCGCCAACTCATCAGGTGACTGACCCCTGTTATTTTGCATCTGTTTGGGACTCACGTGGTCGTTTCCATGGTGGTCGCATTGTCAATGAGCGGCACTGGGGTTTGCGCTTCACGAGATACCAAGGAAGTCCTTCAAGAAAGCTTGAAACAGCGTCAGTCTTCAGTGTTGGCTAGACGTGCATTTGGGACACGGAGTCGCCGTTTATGTTAAAATCATGCGCAGCAAGATTTTCCGAGGCGTCGAAAGGGTTCGCGCACACACGGGTATGCATCGACTCAAAGCTAAATTCACCTCTTTCCTGCAGGAGTATGCGGCCCACTTCCGTTTCTCGCGCCTGCTACTTGTCTAATGGTGAAGAAAAAAAATGGCAGCATATCCACGGGGTGGATGATGGAGCGTGGGGCGAAGCATCCGTCCGTCCATTCGTTTTTGCTTCCGTCCGTCCATGCGTCCGTCTGTGTGACCGTCCATGCGTCCATCCGTCCGTCTGTGCGTGCGTCTGTTCGCGCGTCCGCACGTCCATCCGTGCGTCCGTCCCTGCGTTCGTCCATGCATCCGCCCCTGCGTCAATTCATGCGTCCATCCGTCTGTGCAGCCATCCGTGCGTCCGTCCATGCACCTGTCTGCGTGTCCGTTCGTCAACCTAGTCAACACTCCAAGTGCCACCATCTCGCATCTTTTCATCATATATTCCCCATATAGAAGCACCGCCATCCAGCGGACATTCCTAGGACTCAACGAGAGGAGGCACACGCACACTTTCTCACGGCTTGCGCTTCGTGTCTACTTCCCACCTTTATGCACCTCGAGTTCATGGTATGTACTAGTTCACTGTATTCATGGCACTGCGGCCGAACGCTCGCTAAACCTTTCTAAAACCAAGGAGGTTACGCCCAGCGAGTATAACGTAGCAACCCTTTCTTGTCAGATAGTGCTCAATGTACATGCCAATGGCTGCTAAATGGGAATGAGAGACAGGAGAATTCGGCTTTTAGATAACGCGCACACTACGAGTTTTTTATTGTTCAACAACGCACAGGAGAAATCTCCCACCAGCACCACCTTGCAGGTCAAAGTGTAAGATTGGTTACGCGCTACGACTACGACGAGGGACGAACGGGTGCCGCTTTAAGGAGATCCGCCCCTAAAACCACACCATTTCGTAGTGGAACCCTGGCTTGCAACACGCGATAGGCATGCTCGTCCAGAAAAGATGTTTCCACTAACCTAAACACATCAGCTTGTTACAGATACATGTCGTGCAACAATAGCAGCTTGTATCAGCCTGCGCGATCATAATTACACGCGGATGTCACGGATCATCACCTATGCGGCACAGCAGTGCCGTGTTGCGGTGATTTAGAGCAGCGTGTGAAGCTATTCCACAGCTTGAGAGCGCAGTTTCGTTACCATAAAAAGGATTGAATGACTCTGGTATGACTCTGCGTTGCAATGTGTGACGTCATCGCCCCGCCGTGGTGGTCTAGTGTCTAAGGTACTCGGCTGCTGACCCGCAGGTCACGGGTTCAAATCCCGGCTGCGGCGGCTGCATTTCCGATGGAGGCGGAAATGTTGTAGACCCGTGTGCTCAGATTTGGGTGCACGTTAAAGAACCCCAGGTGGTCGAAATTTCCGGAGCCTTCCACTACGGCGTCTCTCATAATCATATAGTGGTTTTGGGACGTTAAACCCCACATATCAATCAATCAATGTGTGACGTCATACCGTAACTGTTTTTTGCGTCACTCGCGTTGATATAGGGGACCTTTAGGTGTCCCCAATGTGTTCTGGCGCCCTTCGTGGCGGCCGCGAACGAAGCTTCGCGAATAAGAAAATGTCTGATTCACTGAACTCAGAGTACTTGGCAGGAAAAAATAACGGCTGAAAACTATGACCTCATACGGGCGACAAGGCATTGTGGAACACTGCGAAAGTTGGGTTGTCAAATATGAAAAAAAAAGATGCCTGCTGGAAAGTGACGCAGGCCAGCGGACCGTTGGTCGCCATTAACGCGAAGCTTAAGGACCTTGTTTCATGGTGGTTCAGAGCTGCATCGTGTGTTTGCCTCTATTTCCATAACCACCCGAAAGAAAATAGAGGAAGAGAACCAATATATTGGAAGAAGAAAATAGACGAGAATGCATGCCTTCTCCTGACAGCTCTGACAGCAGCCCTGAAAAATGATCTCTCTTTTCTTCTTAAAACCTTTTCTTCTATTTTAATTTTTAGCCGCTGGCAGAGAGCTTTCTCAGATACGTGGGAGTAAAAACGTCCAATGAAACTATCGTCATAGATTTTTCCGCGTCTATTCTCCCTTTGTCCGTGAGCACCGATAGCGTTCGCGAACTATGCGCGCGATTAGCCCCCTCGAAAGAACGTCTTTTTCTCGTGTTCTCAGGGCCGCAGGAGGCCGATAATCGGCTTATCGAGATATTTTGAAACAGCGGTGAAATTGAATACGCACTTCGCATTAATGCGTGTGGTATACATTATTCACTAAGAGCATTCTGCTATGGCTCCCGGCATCCATCAACGACCTTCATATGAGTGAAATAGTTCGGTTGGTTTATACGTTAAGATATCGCTAGTTAATGCTCTCTGACCTTGCTGTAAGTAACCAAGCCTCGTGCGAACTGAATACATAAGATATCATGATGGTTACTGCTGCTGCAGACGTCGCTAATAAAATAATGTGAATGTTAAGAGATATTGTTAACGCGTTTCATTCGCGGCTTTTCGAAGGCACTGCATTGTAAAGCATACGCTAATGAAATAATCCCTGATGTTTTCTTTTTTTGTTAGCTTTTGACAGCTCCAGCTGTACCTTAACTGCTTTCATCATTGTGAACTCAGCGGAACATTACTTATAGAAACACCTAAAAGATGCTTCGCTTGTATCGATTGCACATGTACGAGCTGTTAACTAGTGCTACTTATGCCCAGGCAAGCTAATCGGGATACAACAGGCATGAGGTTTAACGATGGCTACGGTTGAATCATAATATTTTTTTCTGAGCAAGCTGAAAAATATTCGTATGCTATACACTATATTCCGGAAAGTAAGACCATATCGATGATTCTCTCTGGTCTTTGCCTGAAGATCCTTTACAATGAAACTTTGCCGCTGTGGCTCAGTGGCGACGGTAATTGGCTGCTGAGCCGAAGGCAGCAGATTCCATCTAGGCCGCGGTGGTCACGTTTTGCTGAGGCGAAACGGTAGACGCCCGTGTTGCTATGGATACATATTTCGCTGATGTTCCGAGAATAAATTTAGTTGCGAGTGACAACCTTCCTGTTCCGTCCTTGAAGGGGTCGTGAAAGGCTCGCTCTGAAGCGACAATGCGAAGCCACCGGCGTCTACACGCACTAACTAGGTGACGTCATCATAAGTAATGCCTTGCCTATCGAGGAACGTGGAACTCTTCGGTACTTGCGAGTGCGTGAAACTGAGACACTCAGCAGTTGTCTTCGTCATACGCAATCGGTGCTGACTTGAACTCTGACGTCATATTAAGCAGCGTCCTTGTGGAACGCGGATCACGTAGGGCAGACGCCGATGAGCGCCTCTTGCGCGTGCTCGATATGCCATAGAGTTCCGCGTTCCTCGATAGGCAACTGAGCGTCTATGCGGCTCCACTCTGGCTGATGATACAGTTAGAACATGCGGCTGCCGATGGTGCCGCATTGTCGTTGTAAAGCGACCGTTTGACGACCCCTTTAATTTTCTTTCTCGATGGCACGCGTCTTTTTGTGCTTCAGTATGAAAAATCGGTGTCTACACGATTGGATTTCAATACGTATAGCGTAGCGTGGTTCGCGTCTGGCGTCTGCGAGACGTGACAATGCATCCATTTCACGCTCGCTCCGTGGTGCTCCATGTCTATTTGACGTAATTTGACGGCGCTGGGCGCGTTCAGTGTGAGCGACGCTGTCTTTCGGCAGCAGGAGACTTCCACTCGCTGTAAACAAAGGATTTTCACATGAAAGAAATAGAAGGCGTTCCTAGCGTCTCAGGATCTGGACGCACAGCTTCGCTTTTTGAACCAAGGTGCCAGTGCTCTGGCTCTGCGTAGACGCGCAATGTGATGGCCGTGCGGCGGCCCAGGGTCTGTAAAGGATCCAAACTCACTCACTCAATAAAGTTTTACTCATTCCTCCTCTGTGTGAACGAAGCTTAAGAGTTAGATCAACGCCGACTAAATTTCAAGGCCGAAAGGCTGCCGCAGTGACGTTAGAGGTTGGGGGCCCAGTTGCCCAACTGAGCATGCTCAGTAAGACTTTTTTTTTTCCACATCTTTTATTCGGCCCAATCAAGCCGCAGCAGCTGCGAGAGCGGGAGCGTTGGTTCTCCTAAAACGTGAACGAAACACAGGCTTTCCGCCGCGTTCGCGGCGTAACTGGGCCCCCACCCTCTGACGTCACTGCGACAGCCTTTCGGCCTTGAAATTTAGTCGGCGTTGGTTAGATGTGGGTAAATAGCAACAGCTTGATTACACGCGTCTTTGTTGGTGCACAACAATTACTTGTCATTTGCTTATTGTTTGTTTTTTGGTATTTTCCTCACTTATACTCGGCGAAAACTTTTTTTTAGCACCGAAGAGAAAGCTATGGAGCCAAATCGCGTGCATCCTACCACCAGTTAATGTAGCTCCAATGTATCGCCCGTATATTCAACGTAAAATATAAATGTTCCTCCTCTATTTTCCATGTGGAGCTATTTGAGACAGGAAGCAGCTCACACCAGTAAGATATTCGTAATTCTTTCAATATAACTGTTGTGACGTCGCTTTCTTGAACGCGTGCGTACCACTTTTTTACATGCACCTCAAACACTAAGTGGCGTCAGCGTGAACATAAAACGCTGATGGTGCGACCCCGTGACTTTCCACGGCTTTACGAGACGCGCACCGAAACGGAGTACGTCGCGTAGTGCTACATGTGCCGAAGCTTCACCTACGTAGCTTTCCCTTCAGTGCCAAGAAAAGTTGTCGCCAAGTAGCCGAGTATAGTGTACGTATCAACACCGGGTTATTCACCATCCTTTCCTATCTTGACATCTTGATGACAGCTCAAAGAACGCTCAATCCTCCTTCCTATCATTTCGCTGCCTGAAAAACTGGCTGATATCAACGGGAAAGTTGGCCCTATTGTAGTTATAATGAATGAACAGGACAACGAATAAGTGAAGAAAAAGCTTTCAAAGTCCATTATGCACTCACCAAAGGCTACTAAATTGCAAATATAATCTTGCGGAAGCTTTATAGACAATAAGGGGTCTTCCACTGCCTCCAAGATTGCAGGCACCTCACCTGGGGTGCAATCGCGGAACAATTTTATTCCTTTTTTATGATTTTCACTGCCATTAGCTCTGTGCGATTGGTCAAAACATGAACAAAGTGCTTTTCGACCAATCGCAGACGGCTAATGGCGGCGCAATGCGTGGAAAAATAAATGGAACCGTTCCGCGATTGCACCCATGGTTTCGCATAGCCTCCGGCATTGGACGACCTTGAACTAAGCGACACTGTCGTGAGAGGACGTGATAATGACGTCAAAAGTTCAGGTTATTTGTGACGCCATCCTGGCGTCATATCGTGACGCCATGCAGTGATGATTTCTCGCATCATCTGTCCCAGACCCTGCGGGAAGCCCACGCGGGGTGGCGCAGACGCCAACATCGAAATTTTGAGTTTGATCAAGCATCTAATGCCTTCGCCTTAATAACTGACAGGTAATACTTAAATTTAATCATCGTTTTCACCAAGCAGTCACCTCCAGCAGGATCTCAACTCGCTACTGCAGCCATAAGATAAGCTGTCGTGGAACGAAGCAACGAATAGCGCGCCGACGTCTCGCGAAGAAGACGAAGAAGAGGTGGGATCGGAATGCGTGCTGTCGAGGTGACTCGACGTCGTCCTCGAGGTCACGCGCTGGCTTTCGCATTCTGGGCACGAGCCGCTCGTCCTGCTCGCGCTCTGACCGTTCCATACCTTTCGACATTGGGAATCGGTCTGCTAGGAGCGAACGCTGCCGGTGCTTTCAGCCCACTTCTACGAGGATTCTGCAAGCTGCAGTTGTGCGACATGTCGACCACCGGTGCTCGAAGGCGTGAGAGAAGCAGAAGGCCGAAGCCGACGTTTGGTTCCTCGAGCAGAGCTACTAGAAACTTGCCACACAACATGCAAGCGACGCTCGAAGAGCTCTTCGCCGATCTCACGCTGCAACGCAGTTCCAGCGAGCCCGAGTGGCGTCAGTGCGTACAGGAGGAGGGAAACGCACCAGAACCACCAGTTTACAGGCGTCGCTCCAAATGTGACCATCCGAGGACACCAGGCAAAGCGCCAAGTGAGACACCCGAACATCTTCGACCATCAAACGCTACCAAGTCCTCGGCCAGAAATGATTGCGGAACAAACGCACCCAAAGTTTTCGAAAGCGGAACCATTTTCATGGACGAAGCAGAGAGAAACGCTGGCCAAAATCCGACAGGTGCTATCTCTGCAACCAATGCGTCATGTCCGCTGAGACAGATACGAGAGATCCTGCAAGAGAATGGCCCTACTCGGGAAGATGACCTGCTGGAGGCACTGGGTCCGTCATTGGCTCGTGTGATTTTCGAAGAGCACAGTACGCTGACGGCTTTCCTGGGCCAGCATCCGGGGTTTCAAGTAGTTCGCGAGGATCTCTGCACGTTCGTCTACTACAATGACCCCGAAGAGAACGGAGCGCGTGGCCGCTCATCTCTCACCGAGCCCAGAGCTACCGAAGCATCATGCGAGGAAACATCGGTGCGGGGAAGTGGTAGACGCCGGCCGGTAGGAGTTGGAGACTCGGCATCTCAGAGTGTGTTTTCCAATTCATCGAGCAGCGACCCTTACGAGTCTGCTGTGGATGGGGAGGAAGAGCGAGAAAGACGTCGATGCCCATTGAAAAACAGATTTAATAAGGTACCCACACGTTCTCGACCGTCACGTTCTAGGCGAGTGGTCAAGCAAATGCGTGACGCTGTGGTCCAGACACAGGGGTCGTACCCGAACACGGTCGCAGAGTTGGAATACACGCTGCAAAAGCGAAAGGCTGAAATCACTGAGCTCCACGAGGCACTGAAAGCTCTCAAGCAGAGCCAAGCCCGCGAGCTGCAGCAGCTTCGTAGTAGTATCTCAAAGCTACTCAAGAGGCCACCGCCAACTCTACCATGGAGCGTGACGAGCGCTCCCAAATCTCGCATCGGCGGGAACGAACGGAAGCCCATTGCCGAAGCCGGAGCCTGCACGCAGGACAGTCTCCTGTCCCTGCCATGGGCAATGCGCCCGCGGTATCTACCGCTTCGTCGCAAACCAGAAAAGCAGAATGCTGGAGCCTTTAACCCGACGCCTGAGCCACTGCCCTTGGTCGATACGGAGCCTAGAATGCCCAGACTGCCACCACTGCCAGTGTTTCCCGTGATTCCCGGTCCTCTACACTACTCGGCAGCCACGATTGACAATCAGTTCAGAAGATCGGCGATGCAGTCGCCAGAGTTCCCCAAACTTCCAAGTCACAACCCGAGGCCCCGCCATCGAGTCCCCTCTGTGGATGGGAAGTCGAGAAGGTCTCTAACACGACCCCCTATAGAAGAGTTTCTAGAACTTCCAGGTCGTGATAGAAGCCAGTGGTCTGGACCAAGGTTTCACAAGCCGAAAAGGTCGGCACAGCAGTTACCCGAACAGCAGTTTTCCGAGTCTCCTGGCCGTCAGACGTCAGCAAGTGTTCCGGATCCGGATTTCCAGTCGGTGACGTCACGTCCAGGCGGATACGCCACGGGGAGCAGGACCGAGCAACAGGCTTCGGCGAGAGCGCGAAAGGCGTCCCATGAGTGCTCCAGGAACACTGAAAAGGAGAATAGCTGCCAAACCGACAACTCGCGCCGAGGCCATAATGAATTCTCCCGAATGAATTTCAACGCCATCGTGGCACTTATGCTTGGCCACGCGGAAAGCACATCGCAGGCAAAGCCATGACAACATGTGGAAATGGTGTCCGCGATACGTGTGCGCATGATGCTGCAATGTTCCATAGGCTCTGCGAGCTACATTGTGCTTTTTTGTTCTTCCTTTGTTGATATTATTCTCAGGGCACGACATGTTTCAGGAACACCGTTGAACTTATCGAGATATGTGCATGTGTTTGTGCCGTCATAGAAGTGCAAGAGTTATTTGCACTCTCTGCGTGTATCTTTCTTTCTGCAAGTGCCGTTTTTGCTATAAAATAAACACCAGAAATGTAAAAACGAATGCGTGTATGGCGTCGTCGTTTCAAGCAAGGAGGTTTACCAAAAAAGAAAAAACGCTGGAGCAGCTGTTGCAACTTTCCCCGTGCGAGTGTAAAGCCAAGGTGCACCTATGGGTAAAGGTAGAGCCTTCTCCAGGAAGGAAGGGACAAGAACAACAAGAGAGAAGGTAGGAAGGTTAAGCAGGCACATGCCCGGTTTTCTACCCAATGCTGGGGGAATAGGAAGGTGGAGTATAAGGATAAGGGAGAGAGGAAATAGAAGAGAAAGGAACAAAAAAATCGTCAGTCAATGGGCTGAAACATTTGCAGCGGTGGCACTACACAAATAGCCTCCTCTAGTGATTCCTAATAAAAGAGGAGGTGTTCGTCTTGGGCTAGCGTAAGTGCGCGGCTATTTGAATAAGAGGTGACTGATCGCGATGAATGTGATTTTCTCCTGTATGAGTATTCGCTGTGTGATTTCGATAGAACTTTCCAACGTTTAGTTATCTTAAGGGGACGAGTAACACAAAGAGGAGCGTTTGAGCAGTATCGTCGTTTCGGAACAATTGTTAAGGACGAAGGTCCTTAAGCCATTGGTCGTGCGTCCGCGATTTATGTAGTTGTAGTAGTAGTGGTAGTAGTAGTAGTAGTAGTAGTAGTAGTAGTAGTAGTAGTAGTAGTAGTTGTAGTAGTAGTAGTAGTAGTAGTAGTAGTAGTAGTAGTAGTAGTAGTAGTAGTAGTAGTGGTGGTAGTAGGTAGCCACCTCTCGTTCAGTCCTTGAAATGTCCGCTGGATGGTGGTACTTCTACATGATGAACATATGACGAAAAGATGCGAGATGGAGGTACTTGGAGTGTTCACTGGATGGAGAAAGAGACGGGCGGATGCATGGAAGGATGCACGGATGGGCAGACAGACAAGCAGACGGGTGGATCGACGGATATGCGGACGGAAGGACCGACAGACAGATGCATGGACGGACGGACGCATGAATGGACGCACGAATGCGCGAATGGACACACAGACGAACGGACGTACGCATGGATGGACAGATGCATGCACGAATGCTCAAATGGATGCATGGACCCACGGATGGACGGAAGCAAGAACGAACGGATGGACGGAAGCGCAGACGCACTGACGGACGCTTCGCATCAATCATCATCATTCACTCCGTGGATGTGCTGTGAGTTCTGTTTCCTCTCGTAACTAGGTCATATGATGGTTTTGGGACGTTAAACCCCGCATATCAATCAATCTCGTAACTAGGTTTTGTGTGAAAGTGATCTATGAGGAGGGAGTAGGTGGAAGAAAATATAAGCGGAAAGACAGAGAGGTTAGCCAGTTCTTAGACCGGCTGGCTACCCTGTGCTGGGGAAAGGGGTGAGGGGAATGAAAGATGTTAAAAAGAAATATCTAGCCGCCTACGACTTTTAGCTCTCCTGGCCGTTTCGATATTGGTATCGATACCAAACTTGGTATGACATAACATGACTGTATGAAGAACAATTTGACTAGTCATAACATGAAAATCATATGTATGTCATGAATGTCATGATCTACATTTCATGGTCCTGCAGATCTTGTGGTGGTTTCGTTCACATGGCATGTTGCAAAACTGGTATCAAATGGCACGATTGCGTGGCAAATACAAGCGACAGACCCTAACATGAAAATCATGGCATGTGTGTCATGTAACAACATGACTACATGCTAGGCTCACGATGAGCTCGCGGCCGTTTTGCTAGCTTCACATGCACCAAACTCAGTATTACGTGACGCTAACGGACGACATAGGTAAATGACAGATCCAAACATGATAATCACAACATGCGTGTCATGTAACAACATGACTACATGCCACACTGATGATGCGCTCGCGGCCGTTCCACTAGCTACACATATGCCAAATTTGGTATTACGTGACGCCAATGAATGACGACGGTATATAACTGGTGCGAACATGATAATCATGAGATGCGTGTCATGTAAGAACATGACTACATGCCACAGTCAAGGCGCCAATACATTCCGACGTGACGCGGTGCGCGTGCTTGCCGGCGTTGCCACGCCAGGTGCCGGGGCTGCCGTTTACTCTCAGACGCGTGCCACACTGCGTTGCTTTGACGCATGCGTGTTTCAGCACGTTCGGCGTCCCTCCGTCACGAGAAGAGGGGGACGCAGTGTTGTCTGGGTAACGCATCAGCGCGAAATGCAGCATGTCTCATTTTGCGCCAGTTGCCGTCGGGCCGCGCCGACGGACGCTGATCGCGCCTGGCGTCAAACTATAGTGTGCTCGCGTGCTCGCTGTGCGCAGCATGCGCGCCTGTCAACGCTACATTGGAGTAATTGCCCTTCATCATGCGTTCGCGGCCCCGCCACGGTGGTCTAGTGGCTGAGGTACTCGGCTGCTGACCAGCAAGTCGCCGGTTTGAATGCCGGCTGCGGCGGCTGCATTTCCGATGGAGGCAGAAACGTTGTAGGACCGTGTGCTCAGATTTGGGTGCACGTTAAAGAACCCCAGGTGGTCTAAATTTCCGGAGCCCTCCACTACAGCGTCTCTCATAATCATATAGTGGTTTTGGGACGTTAAACCCCACATATCAATAAATCATGCGCTCGTGGCCGTTTTGCTAGCTACACATATACCAAATTTGGTGTTACGAGACGTCAGTGGATGACAAAATATACGACTGGTGCAAACATGATAATCCTGACACGGGATCATGTAAGAACATGACAACATACCACGCTTATAGCGTGCCCACAGCCGTTTCGCTTGCTCCACATATACTGAATTTGTTATCACGTGAGGTGAATAGATGACGATGGTAAAGGACACATCCGAACATGATAATCATGACACGGAAGTCGTGGACGGCATCATTTACCTCCGCATCTTAACGTTGGGCTGATAATAAAGAGGCATATCAACATTTCTCCTTCGTGCTTTGCATATCACTGATTCCGTTTGTACGTGGGATATGACATTTTTTTTTTTTTTTTGCACTGAAGGGAAAGCTACGGAGGTGGAGCTTCTGCACATGTATCACTACGCGAAGTAGTCCGTCCTGGCGCGCGTCTCGTAACGCTACGGAAAGTGACGGGGGCGCACCATCAGCGTTTCGTGAGGACGCAGACGCCGCTTAGCGTTTGAGGTGCACGTAAAAAAGCGGTACTCTCTCGCGCGTTCTAGAACGCGAAGTCACAACGAATAAGTTGAAGTAAATACGACTATCCTAATACTGGAAGCTTCGCACAGTCTAAATAGCTCCACGTAGAAAATAAACAGGGAACTTCTATGTTTTACTGTGAAAATACGGGCGCTATTGTGGAACTACATTCACTGGTGGTAGGGTTCCCACGGTTTCGCTCTCTAACAATTGCTCCAATGCCAGGAAAAGTGGTCGCCTAGTATAGACCCCAGCGCACTGTAGTGAGAACTATACTCGTCATCACCGTACATTGTCTCCACATAAAATCAATGTAATACTCGTAATAGCTGTGTTTTGCAGTTGCTGTAAGCTATACACTGTCATAGGTTGAACAGTTTCGCATGGCTCATGATGAGGAGTTCTGCGCAAGCGTGAGAAGCAGTGACGTCAAACTGCACACAGCCGGCGCGTCGAAGGCCTGGAAGAGTGACACGTTACTAGACGGCTGGCGATTGCCTCGCGCGACACCTCTCGGTAGTCCGTTCATCCGCGCGTGGTCCATTCGTCCGTACGTAGCTCATGCATGCTACGCATACCCTGGCATAGCCGACGCACGGCCGGACTAGAGGCGAGAGCCTGCCGCTTGTCTACTCCGGTCATGGCTAAGCCACTCCAAATATTCTTCACTGGATGGTCACACTTGTGCCTGTTGTGTATAAGTGTCTCGGCTCTCATATTAACCATCTTTTTTTTTTTTCATCATCACGCGACGAAGCAATCTACGAGCTATCTTAGCTCGTGCGTTGCTTCGTCGCATGGTAATGAAAAAAAAAAAAACAACTCACTCCTCGTTAGCGTGAGCTCACGCTCAGATGGCTGCGTGAGCTTTTGCATACTTTACCTCAAGCGACGACGACGGCATAGGATGACTTTGCTTTATTTAAAAAAAAAAAACGCCAGGCCTGTGCAGTACGCACAGCAGAGTCACAGCGAAACCTGGAAAAGCGGCGTTTCACAGCCTTTCTTTAAAATGTATTTGGTTAACTGCTACATGCGCACTTTCAGGGTACCCACTACGCCATAAATCATAACTTCTGTGTGTACAGGCATTTACTACGACATTCTTCGTCATTCTTCGGTGGAGCGTGGTATCCGCTGCACACTTGATAGAAGTTGCCGTGGCTGATGACGCGAAATAAATTATGCATTGCGCTATTGTAATCGGATGTACCATGCAACAATCCCTCGTTACGATTCGCATTGTGTAACACCTGGCTCTACCTTAGCTGCTCCAAAGCGCGTTATTGCCCCGCCGCGGTGGTCCAGTGGCTAAGGTACTCGGCTGCTGACCCGCAAGTCGCGGGATCGAATTCCGGCTGCGGCGGCTGCAATTTCAATGGATACGAAAATGCTGTAGGCCCATGTACTCAGATTCGGGTGCACAATAAAAAAAACCCCAGGTGGTCGAAATTTCCAGAGCCCTTCACTACGGCGGAACTCGTAATCATACGGTGGTTTTGGGACGTTAAACCCGACATATAAATCAAGCGCGTCATTGCACACATTAATGCGATTCCTTTCCAGACACGAACCCTATTATTAGTTTGCAACGAGGTTCCGAGCACCAGCTTTAATAAAGAAAATAATAAAAAAACAGCGTAGCTCAGTGGTATAATGCTAGGCTGGCACGCAGGGAACCAGAGTTTGAATCCAGATGCGTCCTTAATGTTTTAATTTACTTACTTTTTTTATTTTGCACGATAGTGGTTACGCACACCGCCGGCGCCGGCCGTCAGCTACGGTGCTCGTGATTCTTGATTGATTGATTGATATGTGGGGTTTAACGTCCCAAAACCACCATATGATTATGAGAGACGCCGTAGTAGAGGGCTCCGGAAATTTCGACCACCTGGGGTTCTTTAACGTGCACCCAAATCTGAGCACACGGGCCTACAACATTTCCGCCTCCATCGGAAATGCAGCCGCCGCAGCCGGGATTCGAATCCGCGACCTGCGGGTCAGCAGCCGAGTACCTTAGCCACTAGACCACCGCGGCGGGGCGTGCTCGTGATTCTTGTTGTGATCTCATAACAGATCTCGCTGTAAAAGCGACTGGGAAACAATACACTTTCTGTGGACGTTTCATGGCGACATTTTGTGCGGGTGGACTGAAAGAAATCTCCTCGATAAGGTGCAAGACCGATATAAAGAACTGCGCGATTCAGGAAAATTCTGACTACGCTAAAATTGTATTCGTAAACCACGTTACGACGACCGTGCATTAGAGACGTGAGAAATAGAGAGAGAGAAATGAAGAATAAAAAGTCAAAAGTGATAGAAAAGTGACAAAGGGAAAGAAAGAAACAGAAAGGAGTGTTAATAACGAAGAGAAAAAGAAAAAAAGTCAGGGAGGGTGCCCAGCGCAGCTTTGCCTTGCCCCACTAATCTGGAGTTTTTTGAACTATACAATAATAATAATAATAATAATAATAATAATAATAATAATAATAATAATAATAACATTTATTATTATTATTATTATTATTATTATTATTATTATTATTATTATTATTATTATTATTATTATTATTATTATTATTATTATTATTATTATTATTATTATTATTATTATTATTATTATTATTATTATTATTATTATTATTATTATTATTATTATTATTATTATTATTGTAGAACTAGTGGTAGGAAGGCTGAATATATTCTGTGTATGCGAGCACTGGGAGGAGTTTTACCCAGAAATCACCAGGCAAAGTTGGCAGAGCTCTCATTTCGCTGCGGTCGTCAAAATCACTTTCTTCGTCTCCGTTCATGTCTCTTTGCGTCGTGTGCACTTGCTGACATTTTCCTCCCTGCGCATAAATATGCAGGATATGATCTAGACTGACGCTGAGGGGGAGGAGTGCTATCGTCTGGTGCGCAAATTTGAAATTGTGAAGTTCGCCTGCAAGAAGTCTTTTTTTTTTTTTTTTAGCGAATGCGCCAGCACTTTTTTACCAGTCTTCCTGGAGTCTGAAAATCATAAATTACGCCCTATATACTACAGCCACTGGTTCACACGACAGTTCTTTATTTTTTTACTGAATTAGCCCTTTTTTTTTCTTTCTTCTATCCGGCACACAGCCTCTGAAATTGTTTTACGCGTCATACTTCACTTACACGAGTAAGGCGAAAGTTTATATGTCTTATCAAACACGAAAATTGGCCGTCATTGGCATACAGCGTCAGTGGCGTAAACACAAGTGATATGAGCCCCACCGCGGTGGTCTAGTGGCTAAGGTACTCGGCTGCTGACCCGCAGGTCACGGGTTCGTATCCCGGCTGCGGCGGCTGCATTTCCGGTGGGAGCAGAAATGTTGTAGGCCCGTGTGCTCAGATTTGGGTGCACGTTAAAGAACCCCAGGTGGTCGAAATTTCCGGAGCCCTCTACTGCGGCATCTCTCATAATCATATGGTGGTTTTCGGACGTTAAGCTCCACATATCAATCAATCACAAGTGATATGAAAAGTCATCATTTGATGACGTCACCATTTGAGGTGATATGACATAACCGATATACGTCATATGGCAGTACTATGAGACGTGATATATCACGTGCCAGGAGACTATATGACATCGCAGCGATACGTCGACATATTACTCCCTAATACGTCGCCGTATAAAGTCACAGATCAATAAAATTAGTGACACCGTCACGAAGTCTTCGAGTGGTGTGGCATTATGTGATGTGACGTACCATGTGACGATATGTCGGCGCAGATATACATCACAGTATGACGTCTTATGACGTCGCATATGTTGGCATCATGATGTCATCGAAACTGTGTTGTATCATAGCATGACATCATATGGAAACGTCATGACGTGACATCATTGCTTTGTGGAGGATTGGCTGGCCTATAAGGAGCAGAAAGCTTTCGGAAAAGGGGTGCAAAAGGGTTAACTAGGGAAAAAAAAGAAAACTTGGACTTGCAAGAATAGGAAGGCAGCTTTTGCCTTCAAGTCGACCGAGGCGGATTCATAGAAGACACCGATAGTTTTTTTTTTATTTCTTTTCAGTCATATAGAACGAAGATCTTAAGTTGTAAAGAAGAACCCCAGCATTGCACCTCGTATTGTTCGGAGAATTATCCATGTAAGTTCACTCTTCCTTCAAGCGGAATTAACTTAAACTGAGAGCTTCGGTGCACTTATGAATATTGATCACCATGTCTCTTCCTTTGTGAAGTAATGAGTATTAATGGAACGTTGCTTCGGACAGCCGAAACTAGCTTACCTTTTGTCACCCATTTGTGGAGTTCCCAAAAGACACTTTTCTTGAAACATTTCCTGCTGAACACATTAACGCATCAGCACATGCGTACCGGCGAATTAAATTACGCAGAGAGCTGGTACAGGATACGAAAACTTCAGAGGTGTGCGTAGCGATGGCGAAATTATTTGTAAAAAAAAAAAACGAGTGTAGCTGGACAGCTTTTAAATAGAACCGACACGAACAACCACAGCGATTCCTCGAACCGTTCACTTCAGTACCTGTATAAAAAACTGCGCTGCTTTCATTTCAAATGCAAAACTCCCGAAGGCATTATTTACTAAATATATTTATCTTCCAATTATAAGAGAAAAATTAAAAACAAAAATTCAGTAATTTGGCGTTTGAAACTTCGTTCTTTTTATTTAAAGATCACAAGAAAGAGAATACAGGCCATGTTACAGCTGACTATCTCACTGTCTTGATCTTATACAAAAACACTAAAACTAAAAAGCAAGAAACATTAACATAGCGAGTGGGGCAAAAACAATCAGGTGTACAAGTATCCACGTGGTCCAAGTCTATGTACGTGTCTTTGAAGTATTTCTTGCTGCTGGTTATATTGCTGCCGATTTTGTTGTTGCTGCTGTTACCATCCTCCGCCCAGCCACAAAGATATGCCAAGAAACAGAAGCCGCACCCTTCGTGCCAGTTCTGCGCTCTCGCATGACGACCAGCACCTCATGCCGGCAGGACAGCGTTGCGAACCGGGAGGCAGTGTTTAAGAGGGAAAGCTCTTATGAGATCACCACAACAGTGGCGTGCAGTGTCGTATAATTGCCCGCCCCCACCACAGCCTGGGTCCGTAACCACTATTGCACGAGATAAAAAAAACACCAAGGACACAACGGGATCCAAAACCAAGTCAACCACTGTATATAAAATTGCACAAAATCTCTGGCAAGTGTGTAGCGGATACCGCGCTTCTCCGTAGAATGACGAAGGATAGCATTGTGAATGCCGGCCTACTACAGAAAACGTACGATTATTCATGGAGTAATGGGTACCCAGCAAGTGTGCTTATAACAGTTACCCAAAGAATATTTAGATAAAGCTCTGAGAGGCCGTTCGTCCAGCTTTCGCTGTAACTGTGCTGCGCATTCCACGTAGGCCTGATGGTTTTTTGGGGGCGAAGCTCTTTGAAGCGGCAACCATTCGTCCCTCATAGTAGTTGTAGTCGTAGTGTGTAACCAGTCTTACGTTTTGACCTGCAAGGTGGTGCCGATGGGAGATTTCTCCTGTGCGTTGTTGAAAAATACAAAAAAAATCGCAGCGTGCGCGTTAACTAAACGCCGAATCCTCCTGCCTCTCATTCCTCATTAGCAGCCATTGATCGATTGATTTGTGGGGTTTAACGTCCCAAAACCACGATATGATTATGAGAGACGCCGTAGTGGAGGGCTCCGGTTAGCAGCCATTGACATGTACATTGAGCACTATCTGACAAGAAAGGGTTGCTACGTTATACTCGCTGGGCGCAACTTCCTTGGTTTTAGAAAGGTTCAGCGAGCGTTGGGCCGCAGTGCCATGAATACAGTGAACTAGTATATACCATGAACTCGAGGTGGTTAAAGGTGGGAAGTGGACACGAAGCGCAAGCCGCAAGAATGTGTGCGTGTGCCTCCTCTCGTTCAGTCCTTGGAATGTCCGCTGGATGGCGGTGCTTCTATATGAGGAATATATGATGAAAAGATGCGAGATGGTGGTACTTGGAGTGTTGAATAGATGGACTAACGGACACATAGACAGATGCATGGATGGACGCACGGATGGCTGCACGAACGAATGGGCGCTTGGATCGACGCAGGGGTGGATGCATGGACGAACGCAAGGACGGACGCACGGATGAACATGCAGACGCGCGAACAGACGCACGCACAGACGGGCGGATGGACGCATGGACGGTCACACAGACGGACGCTTGGACGGACGGAAGCAAGAACGAATGGACGGACGGATGCTTCGCCCCACTCTCCATAATTCACTCCGTGGATATGCTGCCATTTTTTTACGCTATAGTAGGGAACTACGCGCTCGATACGGTGGTGTAGTAGCGTAGCCGAACTCTCGAGATTATAGGACTTCGTGCCACGTATGCTTTTGGACTACGGTAGTGTGTATATTTTTTCGCTTATCGCTTCACTCTCGTTCTTCTTTAGTGTGCTTTATAAAGGTCTCTTCTTTTCCTCAAAGGCATCCTTCTAAATCATTTTTCATCCGTTAGTAGCAAACAACGTGACGAACGTCCATAACGATCACACCGACATAAGGTCTGAACTTTCCAACAAAGCTTCAAGTGCCGATATGGCTGTGTGAATTACGTACCGGGTTGCCACGCAAATGGCGCTGGTTTGAATCTTATCGAATCCTCGATTCCTTTTATGTGTTTCATTTTTTTTTCATTTCACACGATAACTATTAAGGGCACCGGCAGTGGCAGATAACTGCGGTGCCAAAATTGGCCCTTGTGATCGCATAACAGTTTTCGCTGTGAAATAATTGAACACTAACAAATATATTTTAAATTGTTCTGGTCACGATAATACAGCTGTGTTGTCTGCTTGCACAACCACTAAATATTTCTCTCATATTGTATGTAATACTTCACTTTCTATAAGTTATACTTCCTTATCGATAAGCATTGTTATAACTGCAATGTTAAGGCACGTTCATGGGAGGGGTATGTGGCACAGTGTTGAAAAAACTAACACGCTATATGTGCGTACAAGCTCTGGCATATAAAAAAAAAACTATCACTTGTTGTGGAGTGTTTTAGTTGGTGCGTGACCAAACCACGTTATTATCTTGTTTATTTCACATATTTGTTTCTGCCTTAACATGTGGTACACACAGAAAACGTTCGCCCCTGTCCCATCGAAAAAGAAGAAATCTTTGAATTGTGGAAGCAAAATATGTTTTGTTGTCACCGTAAACACGGAACACGATTCTCGCAGCTCTGGTCGATACCGGTCATCTCAGTTGTTTTTTTTTTTGTTGTTGTTGTTGTTTTTACGTGCGACCCACCGCTTTTGGAAAAGTGTAGTCTGAGGCACGGGCACGGCAGATAGATGGACGTGAACTCACTTGTGTAGGTCTTCCAGCCTAATGTTGTGATATGTTGTGTGTGTGTCTGTTTGTGTGTGTATGAACCGTCAACGGCGTGCTGTGCTTGGCGTGTGTGTTTCTCGCCTGTTCGCTCTTTTCCCATTTTTCCGGCGTCGATCAATTTGAAGCTGTCTGGTCGTGCCACCTCGGATCACCATTGAACGTTGAAAAAGAAAAAAGAAAGAATTAAAAACATGCAGCGACGCATGTGAAGAGGTCCTTTATACGGATCAACAAACAGCCTCCCAGTACGCTGGTAATACGCCATCCCGCGCAAGTAATTTTTTCGAGCTCCTATAGGAACATGGTCTTTCTGTTCTGCACTGGTCAGTCGGCATCAACTCTTGACAAAAATATAAGATTGGTAAATAGGCTGCCAAGCAAAGAAGCGTGAAAGGCGTGCGTTTGCTGTAAGGAATGAGAACAGCGAACTGAAATCAAATAGTAGAATAACTCCTTCAGGAGCTGTCGGATTGTGTGTAGTGCAGTTAATATCAGTGAATCCTATAAGCGAATGCTCGAGAGAGGAGCAGGAGGAGGAAAAAAACACCAAGGCCTGCGCGGAAAGCGGAGCACAGTCACAGCGAAAGCTGGAAGAGCGCCTTTCTAACCCGTTGCAAATCTTGTCCTTGTTCACCTATTGTCCGTGGTGCATAGCCACTGTGGGGGATGTGCCAAGATTGAGTGGTTTTAAAAAATATTGTGCAGACTTATAATTATGTAGATATAATAGAAGGAATACCGATGACCCAGGAAATTGTGGTGCTTGATCTAATGCATATAAATATTTAAATAAAGAAACAAATTTATTCCTAAAGTAGAGCAATACTCTGATTTTTATACGTATATAACATTGTAGACGCGCTAGAATAATAATACAGACTAATTAGCCAACCTATTAGTTTTAAACCTTCTTGGCGCTGTCAGTACAAGTACGCTTTCAGCGTACCCACTACGCCATTGGTTGATTCGGCGGCTTATGACAACGAAGAACAATGGCTGAACTCTTTGTAATTGTTTTAATGCACTCGAGGACTCACTCGCTACGCAATTTATATTGTGGGACGCCTCGCTACACAATTCGCATTCTGTGACGCCTGGTTTTAGGTGCGAAGCTTCTTATAAGGCGTGGGTCGGTCATCACGTGTATGTACGCATGTATATAGTAACCACCTCACAGCATATAAACGAAGTGAATGATAATGAATGGGGCGAAGCTTCAGAGGGTTTTATCGGCAAACCGTGAATCAGCCGCTGGCCGCTTCCGTCCGTCATCTGTCTGTCTGTCTCTCTGTTTGACGCATGGATGGATGAACGGATGAATGGACGCATGGACGGACGCACGGATGGACTGTTGGACGCTTCACCCCACTCATCATCATTCACTTCGTTGATATGCTGTGATGTTTTATCTCACTCTTCTGCCACGCTGTCTTACGTATGTTTACGTGGTTCCTTCCCAATATAACGCTCTTGTAAGGGTTTTTTGTGCACAGGAGTATAGAGCACTGGCATGGCACTGTGATAGAATGCCTGGCTGTGATGGAGGTTCGAACCTTGTCAGATACCGGCTAGTTATACGCTGACGGAATCATGAGTCGACTCAGGCTAACTCAGACTCAAGTCAAACCGTCAGTCGGAGTCTGAATGAGTCAGGCTGTGTAATACATTGGGGAATTTGAGATCGAGCGAGTCTGAATGAGAAAGTTTAGTGAGTCTGAGTGCGAGTAAGTCCGGTCGATGAAAATTTTGGTGAGTTGTAATAATACACAGTACTAGGCTGGGGTGTCAGCCATCTTCTTTATTTCTAACCTCTTCTTCCTCCTCGTATCCCTCCAACCCTGCCTTGCGTCCGTTTCAAAGCGTTTGAAACACTTGCGTTTTTGAGCATCTTGTTACATTGTCAGTGCAGCGTGATATACTCTACTGTCCTTAGAGTTACTTATGTATGCCTTGTCTAGTATAATGACAGACGTATACGGAATATTGACGAGTTGTTATGGTGCGTCAGATATGCGCAATAATTGCTTTTTTATTGACAATCGCACAAGTATGAACGCTGAATCATGAGCAATATTGGCGGGCGCAGCGGATGGGGTCGCCCGGCAGGCAGGCAGGCAGGCAGGCAGGCCAAAATTTTTGCGTCGAAGGTCCCCAAGAAAGGCTATCGTCGTTAAAAAATTCAACACGGCTACCTTCTCTCCGCATGCTTCGTATAACGTAGATTCCCAGGTACGTGGGATCTGCCGAACTTTATTATTTCTTTTTGCCGATGAAAACACTAGAAGCATTTAATATGTAACGTGGTCATTAAAACTATTCGGCCACAATGATCCGCTATAAAAGAAGCTACAGTAGGCGTCGGTAAACTTGTTCACCTCTGTGACAGCGCAGGTCAGGGGCATGGTCGCGGTATCGGCCACACCCGACAAGCGAAGGCGCCTATTATCAACTTAAGTCGCAGTTCAGCGATTATGAAGCGTATACTAAATCAAAGATGAAAAAGTGAATGGAATGATAGTCCCATTATTGTTGTTTTCGGGGGCATATACCAAATCACCCACAAGTCATAAAGAATTATTTTCAGTATTTTTACATCCACATTTTTGTAAGTAAGTGACAACAGTGCAGCTTCCTTTGCCTTGTTGCAGTTAATTCGGAGGTTCAATCACTTGTGGCTAGTGTGGTTGTTCTTGTGTGTGTGCCTTAATAGCTCAATATCAGTGGCGATAGGGATACCTTTTGAGTGAAATACTATCCGCGTGCTCAACGTCGTATTCACTTTGAATGAAAACGCTATTGATAAGTACACAAAACATTCAAGAAAAATGAGCGGACAGCAATTTTCCTTCTTTGCCGACAATGACAGCTTTTTCTTGAAATCACGGGACTTACAAAGAAACAGACACAATTGTTTTTGCATATTTTACATCTAAGCACATGGCATCGAATGTAAACAATTTTCAAAGCCTTAGTTTCGCGTGTTCTTTGAGATGCGGAGGGACCACAGTCAGCGAAGATGCGTGGCTGCCTGCACCTCTTCCTTTAATGCGAACACCGCCAGCGTCTTCCTGAAGTCGCCGCTCGAGAAGGTCGGCTGGTCTTGGCACGCCAGACAATTTCGTTTCCTTCTTGGAGTGACCTGTATGACCATCGCAGGCGCAGGTCGCATGAATCTGTGGTAGCACTGCTTGTCTTTTTCTTTTCTGTTTCTATTTTTTGTTGGGGTGTTATTCCTGCCGTTGAAGATGAGCCTTCTGTCGCCAAGTAAACGAAATTATATTGTGACATCCTATCTCGAGCTTCGACATCCTTTTGACAAGTTGAAAACGTCCAGGACTGAATTCGAATGCTTCGTATTTTATTGTTCTTTTTTTCTGCCCACATAGTTCGGGTATAGCTTTTATATTCTTAAAGGTTGCATTTCGTGTGAGACACTCTCGAAGTTCACAATGTATACTTTCTTATATATTCTCTTTCTTGTGGTTGTTGTTCAAAAGCGAGAAAAGAAGTGGCTTTGTGAGCTTTCTAAGATAAAATCTTTTGCGAAGTGTTCTTGAAAGTTTCCAGCAGTCGAATATTGAGAACCTCGCACACTTACGGTGTAAGCTTGCAGTCCCATTTTAGTTTCGGAATGTTCCGAGGAGCCACTAAATTTTTGTTTTCAGAAAAGCCAAGCCGACATGTCTCGCATATCAGAGGGCCATAGTCGTATTAGATTTACATTCTTTTTTATAAATGACATTTACATCTGAGGCGCCGCAGCTCGCTTCACTGAGTGCGAACCTCTCAGGCCGGCTCTAAGTGTGCCTTTATTTGATCAGACAGAGGTGCCCGGTAGACTCGAGCTCTTCTTTTTGCGTGGGCTTTCGGTAGAAGATAGATAATGTCGTGAAAATAGTGCTCGAAAATTTCAAAGCCTCACTTGCATGATCCTCACGAAGTGTTGAATGTCGAATGAGCTCGTCCGTTTAACAGTTCACACGTTTGAGGGGTTAATTTTTTTCTCTCAGCTTGTTTTAACCGGGAAAGTAAATCACCATAGTAAGTACACGTAAATCGAAGCACCAAGTAAATTGAAGATCCTTCAAACAAATTTTGACATTATATGAAATGATTGGAGCGAAACGTAAAAAAAATAGGCCTCTTTCTCTAATCGCGAAAATCGGAGCGAGAGAAGCTTGGCCTGTGCTTGATGATGATGATGATGATGATGATGATGATGATGATGATGATGATGATGGCTTAAATGCATGCCTCACATCCAAATGGGGGGATTGGCCAAGAAACAAATAGTTAGATAGAGAAGATCACATACTACTTGTATATATAATGAATTATAAAATACATACAAGAAATTAAATTTCACCGATTGAGAGATTTGCAATCAAACACCTTTATTTATTTATTTATTTCTCTCGATCTTTCTTTTTTTTCTTTCTCTCACAATGCGCAATGCTTCGTTCTGACTCTTTCTTTCCCAAATGCCAGGAACAGGTCCATTATCCACATGCTTGCTTGCGTGACCCTTCGCTTGCTACAGGCCACAACGACGATAAAGCGTTGACATCATTACACTGTTCTAAATCACAGTGCTTCCATTTTGGGGCATTGCTACAAAACGGAGGCACTGAGATTTATTTGACGCAGTGTGTAGTTTCATAAGGCACTGAGA
Organism: Rhipicephalus microplus; assembly: GCF_043290135.1. Classification (NCBI taxonomy): domain Eukaryota; kingdom Metazoa; phylum Arthropoda; class Arachnida; order Ixodida; family Ixodidae; genus Rhipicephalus; species Rhipicephalus microplus. The sequence continues at coordinate 5,346,395 of NC_134706.1, read as the reverse complement.
TATATTTGATGCAGTGTGTAATTTCATTCAAGCCACTAAACGTATTTCAGCATATTGTCCAGTTCAATAAATGCTTGAAAAAAATTACGGCATATTCACGGGGTGAATGATGATGAATGGGCGAAGCTCCGGAAAGATTCATCGGTAAACTGTGAATCTTCCGTGTAATTCGCCCAGTCGATCATCATGTAAAGACGTGAGAAACGCTGTGTGTGTATATACACAAATCAACTTTTATTTGTTCTTAGACGATGGATGGCTTGCGATGTCCCTTCATTATGACGGCTTTATGGTCTGTGAAATGAAGGGAGAGCGGTTCCTGTATGGGTTGCAGTGGGCAATTTGCAAATACTAGGTCTATGCATGTTCCTCGGATCGTGGTAGGTTTCATATGGTCAAACGATATACGTCTGAGTGCATATCTAGAAGCCATATGTTGGATAAGCCAATTATTGTCTATGATAGCCACGTTAAAGTCTCCAAGTAGTACAAATGGTCCATTCTTGTATTTGTTCTCATAATTTCGTAACGCAGTGTCTATTAATGTCTTGATGTTCCCGGTCGACAGGTTGGGTGCGAGGTACATGGTCATGAGGACGATTCCAGAGTCAAAGAGTTTGATGGCTGCATATTCTCCGTTTTGGCTTTGACTCGTGAGTGGTAGCGTACGTCGCCGCACTAAATCGAACGATTGCCTTCAACCAATGACATGCGCCATATGTGACATCATTCTTATTTTATAAGATCTCGCGTCTTTCATCAACTACAAGTACCGCTTTCTAGTTTATAACATCTTGCATCTTTTCATCATCAGCTACAAGTACCACCATCTAGTAAACACTACAAGAACTAAACGAGAGGTGGCTACATACAGGAGACGATACCGCCATCTAATGAACACTGCAAAAACTAAACTAGAGGTGGCTACATACAGGGGACGGTACCGCCATCTAGTGAACACTGCAAGAACTAAACTAGAGGTGGCTACATACAGGCTACAGGGGACGCACAGCCCACGCCCTAAGGAGCTTCGCCCCTAAAATACTAGCGAAATAACTTTAAGATACGATGAAAAATAAAGCATTTAAGCCACTAACCTCATTTGAACATAATGTTCACTTCAATAAATACTTAAAAAAATACTCGCGAAGTAATTTTAAAATGCGATGAAAAATAAGGCATGTAAGCTACTAAGCGTATTTCAACATAATGTCCACTTCAATAAATACACAAAAAAAATACTTGCGAAGCAGTTTTTAAATGCGATGAAGTATATAACACACATCCCAAAGTTATTAAGCTTGGTAAACTCAGCTGTCTGGTCGGCTCCAAAAATCAGATTATCCTTATTGTAATGAAACTTACTTCCTTTTTTGTTTTGTTTTTTTGTTTTTTTTCCTCACGGCCTTGCCGCTGTGGTCTAGTGGCTAACGTACTCGGCTGCTGACCCGCAGATCGCGGGATCGAATCCCGGCTGCGGCGGCTGCATTTCCGATGGAGGCGGAAATGTTGTATGCCCGTGTGCTCAGATTTGGGCACACGTTAAAGAACCCCAGGTGGTCAAAATTTCCGGAGGCCTCCACTATGGCGTCTCTCATAATCACATGGTGGTTTTGGGACGTTAAACCCCACATATCAATCAATCAATCAATCAATCAATGTTTTTTCTTCACGTGCTTTTTTCTTTGTTTTGTCTTTTTCTTTTACACTATTATTATTAATAAGTAATAGTGTAGTTACCATTCATTTGCCACTACATGTTCTCTTGGCCAATCACGTAGATTGGGTATGTGCCATGGTATCCAAGTTACAAAAAACAAACAAATGCGCACGATGATGAAATGGGAATTGAGAAGGCGAAATGACAAGTTATATCTTCATAAAACATCGCGCTTCCAGATCACACATGGTTGATGTGGGCAGCATTTAGAGACCGTCAACAATTGTAGAACTTGGCTTATAAATACGCATGTCGTCGGCAACTCTTCAAGGTCGGCATCTTTGTGCACTCGCCGATTTTTTCGCGTACCGAGTACCGCCACTACCAAAACCTCTATCTCATAACTATCCTCACTTGAAAAGGTGCATACTTAAGGGTTAACTCAAGGTAACTTTGAAAATAATTATTTTTCGCGGAAGGAAAATCAGTGCCGGCAAAACAACACCCAATCAGCGCCCCACTCATCGAGTGAACGCATCACAAAAAGTTTGGTGGCAGGTCGAAAGCCACTCGGCTGCAGCATTTACCACTACACAAAACACACAAATACAATTTTAAATAACGCACATGACGAAAACGTTATAAGAAAGCGAATTCGAACAATATGCATCCTACCATACCCTCCTAATGACGATGTCTCCATTGGTTCGACTGAAAATAGCGTTAACCGTCGTTCGCGCCTTGCTAGCCCGCGCAGGCTTATCATTGCACACGCCATCTGCGGAAGCAGCTGCCAAAACGCAATGTCCAATTTCCGGATGCTCTTTCTAGCACTCGAGGTTCGTGCAACAGTTTGAACTCGCGCTGCCCCCCTACATGTATCATCGATTATCATCGCGTAGTGGTTACGATCTTTACTAGACCCATGTTGAGGGTCACCGCACTTCCGGTTAGGGCGCCGGCTTCGGGATTGATTGCTTATGCGTGCTTGCATAATATTTATGTACGTTTAGATGCGGACACAGGGGAAAGTAGCTACGTCAAAGTCGGAAGTCAGCGGTGGGCTACCGCATATTAGTATTTGCTGCTCAGAGAAAACCTAAGAAAAACTATGAGGCATCTCTCCGAAAGGAACCCAGATGGGATGCGAAACAGCACAAGTGAGCACGGCATTGACCCGGTTGAAACAGGTTTCGACGCGGGTGCTGGAAGAATGGTTGGAAGCGAAACGCGGTGTAGCGTTTACTGCAGTAAAAGTTTGTTTGAAACGCAAAAAAACATGGGAGGTGGGTTGCGTTTTGTGCTAGTTTCATCGCAGATAAACAAGCCGGAAGAGTGTCTCTACTCGACGTGCTGTCGAGCGTCGCGGGTCTTCGAGAGGGTGAAGTAAGAGACAAGTATGTTGCGAGTGTACGGAAAAGCCGGCAGTTGCGGAAGCCGCGGCGTGCGTTTTTTCGTGCGTACTTCCCAAAGCGTTCAGTTCCGCCCAGCGCGACGAGCCATGTATGTTCTTGAAATGGTGTGTGTCAACTATAATGCAGCAACGCACGACGGCGCATGTCTAAAAAGCCGAAGCGCTTCTACCTTTGGACCGTTGGTCAGAACTTTGCCTACCGTCGATTGCGCTCGCCGCTATATCAATGCGTCACGAGTGTTCTTGGTTTTCCCCGGTACCAGCCCATCCAATCAAGAATTCACTCTTTAACCTACACGCTTCGGGTTTCAGTGTCCACATTCATTTCCAGAAGCTACTGACGATGTAATTGGCTCATACATTTTGCGTGGGTCCCGAGGAAACGATTTCCGAGGAGACATCGATAGTAATCACGCCGTAACTCTTGGGTCGAGGCCAGGCAATTCTCCGTTCGCAATAGAGGCTACTAGTGATGGCCTCGTTAGCGAGGCGCGCTCCCTCAATTGTCAGCAACAGCTGCGTTTCTCTATAGGCTGGACTATGCGGGATGGTCGTTTTTTCTGTGACTACACGAAACCAATTCCTCTATACGTCTTGTGTTAGAAGGGCGAGAGAAAAGGTGAGCGGTGCTATTAATTCTCTTCACGAGGCGAGCTGATGGGGACAAGGACGTTGATTGGCGCATGCTTCCTTCCCGATGAGCCACAATCGCTACATTGCGAAATTTTCTTTTAACACGAAAATGCCATTCTCTCGACGGTGGAGACCATGCGGCAAGCGGAGGTTTTCAGTGACGGCGACCATCGCTTAGTCACTTCACCGTTTCGTTCCGTGATTGCCTGCGACGCCCTTCGCTGACGACGAGAACTGAGCCCAAGGTACGGCTTCACAATAGACGCAAGGTACGAATGAACACCCCATGAAAGAAGGCAAGCCACCCCGGAAGGTTTCGGAGAATGTTACCGGGCGCAACGCTGTACGTTGGTGTCGATGCAAGAGTCGGAAAAGAATGAGACATTTATTGAAGCTGCTCTTTATTGCAAATTTTGACTATATGTAAAAATAAAGTTTGTCATTACACAGGAGCAGAAAGCAGAATCGCGCACACCTAGTTTGGCTTGTGGTCTCGTGAGAACAGTATTACACACCATAGAAACAATGTAGAAAATGGAACAGGCATACATACGAAAGCGGGGATACATGCTTCTTCGAGAAAAATGTAACATACAAAGACCAGCGCATATTCACGAATCCGTCATTGTCCTTGTCTCTTCTTTCCTCAGTGTCTCTTGGGGTAGGCTACCTGCTCAACGCAACGTGGTGTTACATACGACACCTGTATCGCCACGCGTAAACTTCCCAGGTGGCCTTATTCCTGCTTCAGAAGAAAAAAAAAGACGCCCTCAGCTCTAACAGAGGACTAAGAGAGGACCGAGAGAAGGCCAGCACCAACAGGGCACAAAGACTAAAAGCAACAAACACAACACTTTCTAACTTCTTTACTCGGTGCTACAACCAAACGAAGCGATAAAGTACCAAACCGACACCCCTGTTCAGTCTACTGTCCCAAGCGCAATCAGGTGTCCGATCATCGGCCTCGATCTCAGAGATGTCTCTGAAGCTGATGAGCACAAGAATGGCATGGTAGCGGGATCGGGTGATGTGCAAACGAGAGCATCGCAATCAAGGCGCAATCGCCTGATATGTCCCACATTGTAAGGGAAGGAAGGAATACCTACGCGTCGGGCCTTAGCGTGAGATCTAGAACGAGTGCTCTTCTGGGGAGGCTATGTCGCGTACCACCACTTTTGACGCTTTTCCCGTCATAAGGGTCGTCGTCGTCACTGTGGCACTCGATTGGCAGGAAAAAGAAGCAAGCCGAGCTAAGATAAATGGAAGTTTGCACATCTCCTCCCCTACTTCTTTTTCTTCCTCAGCCCTCCTTTTTCGTCTGGCGCATCTACGATGCGCCTGCATTAGATTACGGGCTATGAAACGATTTGCAGCACAGTGTGTGCAGGTTACAACGAGCACGGGTAGAACCAAACCACAGGCAAGGAGAGAAGGAGGCAGAAGGAGAGGAGAGATGGGTGCGTGAGGGAATGGGGAGAGTGCAGACAGAGTCTTCTGCAACAACGTTACTATGCGGCGTCTCTCATAAACATCAACGCTGCAGTAAGTTAGCCACCTTGGCCGCAGGCGTGTCCAACACGAACTAGCGCATTGCCATGCTCTTGGAAGAAAATGCAAGAAGACATCGCATGCAACCAATAGCAAGAGGGGACGAGATGTAGACATGCAATGAACAGTAGTCAATCTACACCATTATCTTTTTTTTCATTTGTTTCGCTTGTTTCGGAGGCATTTCTGACTTACCGAGAAACTCTGCAGAACCATGAAATAAAGCTACAAGATGTCACTGAGGCTACGAATGTGGCTTTGTTTTTTACTTTCGAGTGCACGGGCGCGCCTATGCGCGTGTGTGGCGTGTTTGTGTGATTTAATTCGTAGTACCAGTCAATTCACTAAAGATAGAAAATTCAGTAGTGTTTTTTCAAGGTAGATGGCAACTCAATCATTTTAGTGGGATTCAATCAAGGCAATGTTAATGCTAAAACTACGGGCAGTCAATGTAAGCTAACTTCACTCAAAGCTTGGCCAGATTGGTCTTAACATAGACAGCTGTCAAGAAAGCTCAAGTGGTTGAAAAGTGTAGCAAATATGGTATTCAAAGTCACCTTAGTATGTGAGGTGTTCTTTTGGACTGCGTTGCTTTGGGGGTTGGCCCACACTTTCAGTAAGAAATTGCACACACCTGAATCACACGAACTTCTTATCTTCATTTACCGTCGCATGGACCATCCACTGGTATCAGGGTGGTCCATATGTATGACCATATGGGCGACCGTGACGCCATGAATATCCATAGGTCGGAAGTTCACGCTCTTATTCACTCTGTTTTTTCCTTGCCACGGACGTGTCTGTGATCTAGATGCTGAAATGCATTTCCTTACTATGTCAGCCTGCTTAGGTGCAATAACAGTGCATATGGAATAAACGCAGCCGACAAAGAGAGCAGAGAGAAGGCGGAAGATAGAGTGGAAGGGGAGAGAAGCTGAGGACAGGTGTTTGGCAACCGCATGTCATCTCAGAGCCGGGGGGAGGGGGGGTGGATGTCGGTGACAGGCAGTACCCTTTTTCCCACGCCAAATCGATGCATGCCTCGACTTAGGCACGTGTTAGCTTTTCCTTGCGACCGGCTTGTTGACGTGAACGCGCACAAAATGCATGCGGATGTAAATGGAAAAAGTTCGAGAACAGGCAGTAAGGGAAAAAAAAATATTCTGGCTTTGGGCCGCTTATACACAAAAATCAACTTCGCGAAGAGAGAAATCTCAGCCGTTATTAAGCATCGGTAGCTACGATAAACATTCAGATCGGCGTGAAATTCAGATGGGGAAATGTAACACCACCCGCAGTTGCATCCTTGAAAAAGACAAGTCCACTTGTCAAAGTGTCGTCTCCAGCACACGCCCTATGTGTACGAATTTGCCATGGCAAGCTTACATACAAGTAAATATACTGCATACTGCTTTCTATCGCGTTTCGGGCGTCCTATGTTTTGTTATGACAAAGTAGTGGTATTGCAAATAATGTAGATATAACTTCATCAGCCCGGAAGATGGCTGCATTGTATGTCTAGTGTGTGCAAACGCTTTATTCGAACGTTCTCAGAAAAAAAAAAGAAACAACGACAAAACTTCCAGCGTTGTCTTCGCGCTGTTCGAAATGAAAGAACGGATCACTTGCAATTCGTAAGAAAGAAAACAACATTCGGGGCAACAATGGGCAATGATAGACCTGCAGCTGTCTCGAGCACAAAAGTTCCTTCGCAAGCTGCATCGATGACTCTGGAGCTGCGGCACTCTCGAGAAAGGTCGTCGATATGGTTCTCTAATAGTAGTATGCCACCGTGGGAAAACACGCAGGCTCAGTTCGCCAAGACGGGGGCTCGTCTCAAACCAAACAGAGTTGGACAGCCGTAGGCACCTACACATTCCTCGTGAAGATCGTCCAGGTACGCTGCACGCCATCTCTGGAGATCGTGCCTACACTGAGAGTCGCGCTTTGATTGCTTGCTTTGCTATACCGAGCCAATGAATGCTCGACGTGAAGAGTAGAGTGCAGGCGTTGCCTGACAAAGCGTTCATCACTGTACATTTTCTACGTACAAGGCCTATGAAGTATTGATTTCTTTGCTGCTGCACGTCATGTTAAGTTCAAGTCGATATAGCAGGTTGCTTTTGTACTTACTATTTCCCGAAATTTCGGAGCCGTGGTTATACTGATGTATGTACATTACTTCTGAAAGCACAAAAAATACACGATAAGAGAACAGATACAACGCTTTTTGTTGGTTGATTGACAAAAAAAAAACCTGCTTGCCGAACGTTGCAAAGTAGTGTACTCGGTGAGCTGGTATTGATTCGTGGCCAGTCTTAGGGCGTGGAAAGCTGGACACAGAGAAGAAGCCTGTCTCGGCGGTCGTTGTGTGTTCCCAGTTTTCTACGCGCTATGGGCATTTCTACGCGCCACCCGCAAGTCATTCTCCGCAAAATCTACAAGCGCGCCCTCGACCTTCCTGTCAGCACCTCCAACCAGCGCCTTTTGGGCTTGGGAATGGTGATCACCTTCAAGGAGCTCAGAGAGGCGCACTTGTCAAACCAATATACTAGACTCTCTAAAACACCGTCGGGTCGCCGCCTCCTTGCCCGGCTACACATCAATCATTCAATACACACGGAAGAGCGCGTATGGATTCCAGAAGTTTGGCGATGCTCCTTGAACGTGCGCCCTCTTCCGGCTAACATGACCCGAGACGACTACAGTGGCCGACGCCTCGCGCGGGCGGAAGCCTTGGCTCGACACTACGGCCACAAATTCGGAGTATTCTACGTGGACGCCTCCGGCCCGCACCACGGTGGTTGGTACACGGCTGCGGTCGTCCAACAAAACACTGTTGTAAACGGACTCACATTCCGTGCACATAACATTACGCACGCGGAGGAGATCGCCATCGCACTACCCGCCGCAGATCAGGACTCGAGGGTCATCATCACCGATTCAAGGGGTGCCTGTCGCAATATTGAACAGGGATACATTCCGTACCTTGCTTATAAAATTTTGCAGAACAGCAGCTACCTAGGTGCCCCCGCGCACCGAACAATCATATGAGCTCCGGCTCACACGGGCCTCGATGGAAATGAGACGGCCGATGCCGCCGCCCACGCGCTCACTCTCCGGTCACCATCCTCGTCCCCTACCGATCCGGAACTCGAACCCAATCCCACCTACACCTTTAAGGAGGTCACACAATTTTATCAATCCGGCCATAACGTCTATCCGAAACTCTGTAAGGGCCTCACGAAGGCGGAGGAGTGAATCCTCCTTCGCCTTTATACCAAAACTCTATTGTGCCGGGCAATCATAAAACACTGTGACCCCTCTTGCACGGGGAAGTGCCCGCATTGTGAGGAAAATTCCTCTGACATTTTCCACATGGTGTGGGCATGCCAAAAAACTCCAAACCTTACCCCACTACCCAGCCCTTCGCGGGAGGACTGGGAGGCAGCCCTCGTCTGCTCTGGCCTGACGGCCCAACGGGCATTGGTCGAGCGTGCCCGGGCCGCGGCCAACGCCAATGGGCTCCCGTAAGAGGGAGCCCACCTAGTGTTTGTACGGGGCGGCCCCTTAAGGACGTTCCCACCCTCCCGGTAAATAACATCTGTAAATAAATGTTTTTCAGCAGCAGCCACCCGCACAGCCGCAACGCACGTGCCGGGACCTCTGCCGAACCCAAGCGAAGGGTGAAAGAGTCACGGTCGCCGATTCGCTCCCACCCCCCTCCTGCTTGAGTGCGGCAGGTGTAACGACACGTGCATTTGCACGTAGCGCGTGAAAAAGCCCTTGCACACGTTGGTTCACAAACAAGCGCTTTGACGGCGATGCAGAACAAATGAGATGCTCAGTAAGCTGAGCTTAATACCGCTGTCACACGAGAAGGTTTAATGTGATTTGGACCGAATGACATTCACATTTAATGACATTAGTTAGCTGTCACATGGGGACGCCTAATGTCATTGAAAGAAAATGACTTCAGAAAACGAATGAGGTATAGCCAATCTCATTCAAATGAGTTTTGGCCGTGAAGATGTACTGTCGCCGGAAGAGGGACGCGAACAGATTATATATGAAAGGGTTAATAAATCGCAACAAGTATTAGTATGGTATTATTTTAAGTATTGTTTAATTTATTCGCATACAATTCAACTGAGCTGTTAGAAAAATATTTGAATATTCTCTTTCAAAGCGACATTCTCAAAAGGGTCGCCGGCCATGTTGGCCATGTCAGCCATGTGTTCAGTGTTTACGCCAGCCTTTGGAGCTTGTAGCCGCTCTTCAATATCTCGCGACTGACTAGCCTGTACTTCTATTTTGATGTGAAGCTGCCTTTCTTGGTTAACATGCCTGGCAAGAAGGGAGAAATACGCCGCGACAACGGTTCTTATTCGAAAGGCGCGAGAAGTTGCAGCGGCTTCCTCGCACTCCTTCGTGTCAGCCATATTGAACGTTTACCACGTGACCCCAAGAGCGATAGTGGCTCCAGTCTTGCCTCGACTTCGTATGAGCTACGAGCTTTTCTTTGTATATCAAAAAAAAACTGCATAATAGCCTTTCATTCTCAATTTCATTCATGTGGAAACATTTTTCCTATAGCGTTTTGTATACATAATAATATTCTTACACACGCTGCGACTGTTTTTTGTTCAGTTCCGTCTTAGCGGCATCGCAATTGCCATCATTTACAAATGGCATTATATCTTTCCGTGTAGCAGCACACGCCTCCTAATGTCATTCGATGTGTCGAATGTCATTAGACTAAAATGACATTAAACTTTCTCGTGTGACAGAGGTATTACACTGCCTATTTATTTTCAGTTTGACTGTCTTTGGTATAAAGGCATGGCGATTTCTTATGGAGAAAAACATGAGCAGGAGTAGTCATGCGGTCCATTATGTTATTGCCTAAGGTAGGCAAAAACCATCTTCTTTTTTTCTTTTCACTCTATTGTATTGATCTCGCCCAAAAGCGTTACTGATCCAACGTGGATTAGCACCGCCTCCGGGATCGGAATAATCGGAAGCCTTCTGTGACTCACACGGTTTTTCCGTGCCTCCATGATCGGACCCCTTGACCCCTTGACAAGGTGACGATGCCATGTGATGACATCATCCCTTAACGTCACGTGATAGGACGACACTATGACACCTCAAATGGCTGCACCGTTTGCCGCCATGATGACGTTATAAAGCATGCAGGGGTCGGCAACCTGTGGCCATCGGGTCGCATGCAGCCCGATGGCCGCAGTATTGTGAGGCTCCAGGTGCGATGTCAGGACCCAACCGTTCTTCCTGTCACTGCCTATCGGAAGGCCGACTTGACATGTTTGACCTGGGGCTTACACTTACAACCTAAGTTTGTAAATTTCAACCTTCGGACATGCGTGCAGAAAATAAACCTGCTCTCTATTCCCATTTTTTACAGCATTGCCAATTCGCCAATACGCCAATACGCCAACTTTTTTTTTCTTTCCTGCCAACCACCTATCTCTAAGAACAGCTCTGGAAGTTGGTATCTTTGCTTCTCTGTAGCCATAGGCACGCGCAGAGTTCTCTGTAGGAAGAAAGGCGGGGGGATTTACCGAAGCGCTTTATCCAATCTTTGCAAAAGTCTGAGAAAAGGAAAACAAGTTTTTGAAGGAAACAAAAATTCAAAAAATTAAGGATAAATGCGCTGCTCACAATGGTCTGCCTTTGCTCTCCTTATTTCTGAAGGGAAAGAGTGAAATAGGGGAGCTAAAGTTGCGCAGTAAATTGTTATTGATGTGTAACGGCAGGCGTCCTGGGCTGGCATTATTGTGGGAAATTTGCGTGGCCGTTACGTTGCACATTAAAAAAATGTTAAGACAGGTCTGATTGAGTAAATATATGAGGTTCACATGGTGCCTTTCTCAGATGTTCAGGGGTATGAAAACAAATACTCATGTTGCCCCGAGGAGTGGACTGTGGTGCGACGGTACATACAAACATGGTGTCACGGCATCGTAACCAACCAACTCGAGAGGTTATCGAGGCTTGGTACATACAAAAAGAAAAAGAATCAAGCATCAGCTTCCCGTCTGTAGCCTTGCGAAATATTGAAGTTTTACACTCGAACGATTAGGGATATTGAGGTTTTGTGTATTTTTTATTGGTTTCTCACACCAGTTGTCATACGCTTATGTACAGGTTTGCTATCTGTGTGAAGCCATGCGCGGGCTTTACATTCTGCGCATGTGAATAAAAATTCCATTGAGAGTGGGCGCTTGTGTTTCGCTTTCCCTTGTTCGGATGCATTCGTCTTGACTTGTGACCCCGTTTTAGTAGTATAAATTTCAACAGCAGCAACGCGTTCCTGATAGGTAAGTACACCATGCAAGCACAAAACTTTGAGCAAGAAAAAGCGGTACGCATGATTGATGATAGTTGCTGTAGAAGCGCGAGATTAGCCTTTAAATATAAGTAAAACGATTAGAGCGTAGTTAATGTTACACAAGAAATAAGATAAACACACTGACGCGCTGATGATATAGTTTTAGATACTTGTCTGAATCTATGAAAAAAATTTTTCATCTGTCCATTTTATCCATTAGCAAACAAAAATTAGAAAAGGAAAAGCTTGAACACTGGAAAAGGGGCAAGTCCAATCTTGTACTTCTTACACTAATACTTCCTGACCATTTTGATCAGATTTGGGCACTTACGGCAGATTGGCTCCATTTAAAAGGCAGCGGCGACAAAAAAAATACGATGGCTACATGACTACTTTTTTAGCTATTGTTCTGGCACTGGCACCAACATCCTTATTCACGCTAAAACCAACCGCAATGGTATAAAAAAAGTATAAAATGGTTATTCACAATACCGGCTGCAACTCTCGAGGTGTGATCACATTTTCTTTACGAGGCATGGTTTTTCAATATTTAGCAGAACGTACATAGGTTATAGGCAGCACTGTGTCGAGTCTGACAGGGGACTCGGTCAGGCTTTGTAGCCGCTATTTGCCTCCCGCGCTATTGCTCTGAGCTGTATGGGTGGCACCACCCTATAGGCGAGCGTTGGCGAAAAGTGGATACCCGCGGCTCATACAAGTATTGCGCAAAGCGCACGCATATCACTATTTTCGCAGTCCTTTTTCAATCTGGTTTAATATTTTGACTGGCAACGCTACTGCACTTGTCAGCCATGACGTTTTTAATGTCAAATGTTCCGTTTTCTACCGTTTAGAAATTACAGGCCGTTTTTTTTTTATCACTATGTGCGCGCACGATCTACGGCATGCGTTTCTTACGTGAATGTATCTATGCTGCTGTTTGCATGATCTGTTACTACGGACGCAATAACAAAAAAAACATCTGGATGCGAAGGGCCCAGTCAACCTGGTACGGCCCCTTCGTCAAGTTGAGGCTGTGAGTGTCAGCGTGCCAGCAATGCAAGTCTTGATCCAAATATATAACTACCGGGATGCATAAGGTCACCTGATTTTTTTTACTCTATTTTGATGTGTTAAACATTTTTTGAGCACAGTATGTGACGTATAATTTCTAATCTCTAACCATTAGAATGTGGTGATAATTCAACGAAACTGAAGTATTGTATAGCTAATATGATGGCTTCTAAAAATATTAGCAGCCGGTTGGATACTGTTCTGGCTACTTTGGTTAATTTTGCGGCTACTTTTTTTTTCTTCGAGAATATGTCAACGCTGTTCCTGACGAGGTGACACCTGTCTCTGACACAGTTATGGGAGCACCAAACATACGTCATCGTTCTATCGACCTCAAATGCTTTTCGCGCCAACCAAATCGACCACACCGTGGCCATGACCGGACTCGCACGTAATCGATTCGGCTTCGATGGTCACCGTTCTATGCGCAAATCTCTCAGATGGGCGACACCAGATTGTCGTTCAAAAAACTATACAATCAATCTTCCCCAGGACGAGCAATGACCCTGTCTTGTCCTTCACTTGTATCTTTTCTGTTTTACACTGTTAAGTACCGACATGGGTCAGTACAAATGTGCCCGAATATGTCAGCTTGTAAACCTGAAATTTTATTACTTTATGGCTATTTCTGGGGCGTCGATAAATGCCTCTCAATTTTTTTTCTGGCATTTCATGATCAGTAGAATTTTTCTCAGGCATAAGCTACACAGTCCTGCGTTGTCTTATATTATTCATGAGACAATCTATGTGGTAGACTTGTGTTGAAATCTGACCGAGATCATAATCTCCATACTTGAGTTAAAAGTAATCATTGTGGTTATAGGCGTCAACATGTCTCTCAAAACCTTACGTCAAATTCCTTTGAAAAATTATCCGTATATGAGATATGCGAAAGGTCTTTATTTCTATTGCAACATTAACTCATAAATTGTTGAAACTCTTCCCCCTTCTCTCTCCCTTTTCCACTTCTTCAAGGCCCCAACCTTTTGCGGGACTAACTTCATGACTGTGGCCTAATAGTTTATGTCAGTTTGAAACCCCTGGCTTTGAGGAGGCTCGATGATTGGCCTCCTCTCATTCAAAAAAAAAAAAAGACCTTGGGAGCATCGTCTCGAAGTACATCAGCCCTGTCCTCCTACATATCTTGGAAGAAGCATCAATGAAGCACCACCTTTGAAACTCTGCACCGAGTGTGTGTGTGGTGGGCAATGTGTCTCTCTTTCTCTCCTTCTTTTAGTCTTTTATTCTACTATCCCCATGTGAAACGTAGCAAACTGAACGTAATCTAGCTCAACTCCCTAGCTTCCTTATATTTCTTTTCTCTCTCTCTCTCTCTCTTTCTCTGTCACTCATAGTGTGCATGAACTCACTTCCTTCGCATAAAAGTGGTCTTGACGAACGTGAGGCCTGATGCCATTTTGTAAAGCGTATATTTTCCAATGTCACAGACATACTCGTTAAAGGTGCGGTCTTCTCATAACCAAGATTGTCGTCATGTTGCCAAGCTACTGGTAACATGAATTAAGAATTAATTAAGCAAAAACGTATACTTCACAGAAAAACTCAACGTGGTTGAAAAAAAAACAGCGATGCCGTTGTTGCTATGGCACTTTGCTCACACGAACTCTGACCGATTGAGTGCAGATAATGGCGAGAGATCGCCAAAAAAAAAAACGACAATCTGTTATGTTTACAACTCGCTGTGCGTATAAAGCTACATGCCCTGATCTGTCCACTTGTCCTTAAAGTGCACCTGTGGCTGGTATCCTTTCGGAACAAGGCAACGCAGATCTTGATGCACTAGCAAGCTAAACTTGCTCGCAAGGAAGACCACGCATGCAAAGACGTCACCTGTGTTTATCCGCCAGAGCACTCCGACGGTGAGCAGCTGCTTGTAGGGCGTTCCGAATCACTCTGAGAACGCCTGTACAAGAACTGTCAAACGCCACGCTAATGGTATTGAGCACATACATGGAACTGAGGATTCGAGCCAACGCTTGCAACAGTCCTGGAAAGCTTGTGCCATTAGGTTATTGTACGATCAAAAGAAAAATTAGCTCCTGAATAGATTGATTCTGGCAGTTGTCTACGAAACTTCAAATATATGCATGGCCGTGGAGGCACTGCAATAAGTGGTCTCCAACAAACCTTCGCGCGAAACGTTGGTGGCGGATCGTGGGAGGTTACTTAGCATGCAGCGAGTCAATTGCGAGCATTTAAAGTGGTAATTGCTATCAATAAAAACAAACAAGCCTGAATTAATATAAAAAAGGGGGTGAATATCATACTGCAGAAAATTGCTCGAAGACATAGATGAAAGAAATAAAAAAAGAAAAGAAAGAAAGAAAGAAAGAAAGAAAGAAAGAAAGAAAGAAAGAAAGAAAGAAAGAAAGAAAGAAAGAAAGAAAGAAAGAAAGAAAGAAAGAAAGAAAGAAAGAAAGAAAGAAAGTGGAGTGAAATGAAAAGAGTCTCGGGATCATGCCGAAATGACTTCTTCCTTTGGGTTCACCTCATTTGCGTCGGATTATGCGATTTCCCCTAGTAAATCTAGGGAGCAAAAGTTGTGGGTAAAAGCCCGTGAGATCTCTAACGATCACTGACTTGACTTCGATCGAGCCCCAAAAGAAACAAGTCCACAAAAGGAAGAAGGCCTCATTCAGTGTAAGCATGCTTTGGTCCTGCGCGTCTTTCGTTGAACCCCACCCCACTTCCTCGTCTTCAGCCAAACCCCTGTCGTTCTAGTTGTTCATTGCATACATGCCTCAATGAAGTAATGGGGCTTGTTGCACGAATGACGGCCTTCTAGAATCTCTGCTTTTAACGTCGACCATGTTCCAAGACTTATGACTGAATCGGCTGCGCGCCTTCTTAAGCAGAATAACTGTAGCTTCGTCGGAACGCTTCCTTATCGTTATTAATTTCGAGTAATGCCGATGAAGGTCCTAAGCTCGTTAAATATGTAAAGAGGCCTTGACACTGCTTGCGACCAGCACGACACTGATTGAAGGACGATCACTGGCCACCAGTGATCACGTCCTTCAATTAGAGCTGATTTATTCGTGTGATTTGTGGTTTCGAAAGCGTCTAGACCTAATGATGAAATACGGTCGTTGTTAGTGGCACTACTGGCTGTCTTTAATCTTACAGGCACGTTTCGCCTCTTCTTTCCTCGACATCTCTCCTCTATTACCAAGTTAGCCAATCAGGCATTCAACCTGCATAGCTTCTATCTATCTATCTATCTATCTATCTATCTATCTATCTATCTATCTATCTATCTATCTATCTATCTATCTATCTATCTATCTATCTATCTATCTATCTATCTATCTATCTATCTATCTATCTATCTATCTGCCTACCTGCCTGCCTGCCTGCCTGCCTGCCTGCTCTCTCCTCTTACATG
Source organism: Rhipicephalus microplus (assembly GCF_043290135.1). Lineage (NCBI taxonomy): Eukaryota > Metazoa > Arthropoda > Arachnida > Ixodida > Ixodidae > Rhipicephalus > Rhipicephalus microplus. The sequence goes on along the minus strand of NC_134706.1, from coordinate 5,330,308 downwards.
TTTCTTGCAAGTTACTCTTTAAAGCTGTTCTTATTTCTCGTATTCTTATTCTTTCCCTGAACTTCTTGTCAATGCTCCTTTCTTTTAATCACGTCTTCTCGTAAGGACGAGGCCGATACATACCTTTCTTTATTTTTCTCATGTTTTCTTCTTGTCTTGTGCTTTTGCTTCTTTCGCCCTTTCTTTCTTTCTTTCTTTCTCCTTTTGGTCACCATCATTCTTGCAAACGTGCCACCTTCACTTTTCTCGGCGAGGCACAGCACCTTCACGGCCGCTCGCTCGTTGACACCCGCTGTGGAACGGGCTATAGTTCCCCGCCGAGACTCACGGCATGGTTGCAGCAGCATAAGCAGTTCGCTCCTATTCCTCCTCCGCTCGTCTTCGCCTTCACCGCCGCGTTCGTGGCTCGTTTATTCGGCGGCTGCCGGAGTCTCGATGGTAGGCACGCTTAGGCTCTTCGTAAGCGGTCGCCAGTCACGCAAATCCGTTCGCCTTTGTGGCTGCGCAGTCTGCAATAACACGAACAGCGTGTGAAGCCGCTGCAGCCACCGTAATACTCAAGACCCCTAAGACTTGGACCTCAGATCGGTCTCAGCCGATGCACATACGTGACTACATCGGAGAACAGAAAAAATGGTTGATGCTGCATTCTTGTACTATCAAGCTGGAGGCCGAGTGCATAAAGCCAAAGTATTGAAAGTTGAAAGAACTGCTTGCGGTATTGCATTAATCCCGTGCAGCGGAAGCACGATGCCTCGACGCAAATATTGGCTGACAGGAACGCGAAATTTAAAGCATTCATGAATCTTAAGCGGGTGCTGTAGAGTACGTTGAAGGATAAAAAGAACATTGTGCCAGCTGGCAGTCACAACATATAAATAGTTCAGGTACTTGTGGATACATCTTAAGCCTAAGACACAGTGGGGAAAAAACTGAACCTTGTAAGTAACCAGAAACACGTACGCATTGCGGGACATAAACGTTTTTCGCTACGTAAATAATCAAAACGAAACGGTCGAATCGCGCATCGGAGCAGATAGTATCGGGAAATGCACCTCACACGGGGACTACAAGAGCATAAAAAATATCGTTGTTTTTGAGATGAAGAAAATGCCATTTGAGCACATAGTCACTGGATTCTAAGTTCAATGACTGCATCCCAAACCACTCGCAGGAATGCGAATGCAGCGTGATAGAAAGCGAAGTGAACTGGTAACAAATGTGAAGCGTTTCGAAAGAACCGACACAACGAAAGCACCAGGACACGTGTGTTGTCCATGTCAGTTCTCTTTCATTTTGAAGGGTTGTAGCTTTTTCTTTTTTTTTTCGTTCTGCCGCAACATCAAGACCGAATGTCTGCTGCTGTCCAGAACTTTATAGCAACCACGATTACAAATAGCAAAAAAAATGGTTGCCTTAGTAGCGGATCAGTTGGTATGGTGTTGCTATATGGCGGCACAACACGTTGGCTCAGATTGGATTCCTGATTCAGGCGGCTGCATATCAGTAGGATCGAAACAAAAAAAAAACACGCCCACGTATCGCGCTTTTTTGCGTGCATTGTAAAAGAAGACCCAAGCGATGGAAGCACACCAGGACCTTTGCATTTAGTGGCTTTCCCCGTAGTTCGGATGCGCATGCAATGGATACACGTTTTAGGGTTCAACTAAACAAGGGGTAAAAAGATAATAACAACCCCAAAAAAGGACTGCTCCTGCTATGGTGATTGTACTCAGTACCACCGCCTAACTCTTTGTTGTGCCGGGTTTTGGGGTGGTACGATGGCCGCTGAATAAAAATCCCTTGTTATTTTATCCAGCAGACGTGGTGGTACTGTCTACAATCCACAGACCACAATTCGGTCTAGCGTTGACGTACCACAGTGTTAAGTAACCTATTATATTTCATGAAATGTTGTTTGAACGCGGAAACATAGAATGCCTCACTAATGCCAAAAAGACTGCGCAAGCGGAATTGTCACTGTTGGCGGAAACTTGGGACGTCATGCTATGACGTCATTCATCGACATAGTCGCCGTTCAAAGGTGGGCACATCTCGGAATAACTGTGAAACCACTATGCGAGCCGACAGCTTTCAGAGAGAGGGAAGAGAAGAGGGGATGGATACGATCGGCTGAGAAAAAAGAGAAGTAAATTGTCTTCGTGTTCTTGTCGCATTGGAAAAATGCAAAGAGGACCATGTGACTTACATTTCTGCCCATTTCTGAATTGCTTTTAGAAGCTTGTTCTTTCCGCTCGCGGCTTCTCCTACGTTGGTGACGTGTACAGCAGTGTCGCCTGTACACTTTTGCGATTGCGCTCGAGGCCGCTTTTCCGGTGATTCCAGCAATGCTCACTAGATGACGCACCCCTTCCCCCTGAAGGCCTCGGTTTTCGATGGCCCCCGCGCTCGCCTTCTCGAAGTGGATTTCAAAAAAAAAAATGGGGGGGGGGGGGGGGTAAGAAGTGTGTCATGGTAACGGTCTCTCTTTCAGGAGGTCACCTCAACAACGCCACACGGGGGAAGAATAGTGAGAAAGAGAAAATAATGTGAAAGAGAGAGTAAAAAAGGAAGATGTCAGTGGTGTTTAGTCTCACCGCGCGCTCATGGCGTTCATGGCGGCGAACACCACTCTCGGCGTTTCCACTTGTTTTCTCTTTACCGGAAGCACACTTGGTCCCCGCTCGGCCACATGTACAACGCACAAGTCAAAGCCGCAAATGATGATAGCAGATGTGTACGAAAGATTCGCGAGTAACCCGATGATACACGAGCATGCTCTGGCAACAGCAATCACTTTGTGGATATGGCAGACATTTTTTTTTTCTTGTAGAAAGGCTCGTCTATAACACTTTCTTTCAAATAAGTTTCAATCCTCTAACAGCAATATTCTGTCGCCTTTCTGAAAAATGCTCATCTCAATGAACTCGTGCGATTGTTTTTATCTGCATTTTCATGGCCTAACAATATTGCCGATAATCAGCTCAATGCCTCGGCGATATAGTCAGTGTTTGTCATACAATTCATGGTAACCCATTCCCGACCAAAGCTTAACCATTCTTACGGGTGACTTATCATGCTTGCCCTTTTCTCAATCTCGCCAACAGGTCGGCGATGTCCAGTCACTGGTCACTACGAGTCCTGAGAGTCAGCTGAGCAGCACGTCTAGAAACGCACCTGGGTGCTTTCGCTGCACTAAGCGCAAAGTATGTCTTCTCCTTTTCACTCCCGTTCGGCTGACCTTTCCCATGTAGTGGTCATACGGCCTATGTTACGTACTAATTCGTAAGTGGAATGGGTGTTTATTTTCAGCGCACGTCGCAAATTACGACAGGTTAAGAAAATCTTAAAGGGGCACTATTTTCCCAGAACTGAACCAATTAATCATAAGCGGCCGTTCCCAGGGCCTCGTGCATGGCTTGGTAATAGTTTAGGAGGCTCTCAATGAGAAACGTCTGCATGGCGATGGTGAGGCTGCTCAAAAAAAAAATTGGGCACCTAAATGTCGTGCTTTAAAAACAAACTAGCAAACACAAACAAATAAACGAAATAACTAACTAACTAACTAACTAACTAACTAACAAAACGCTAAAAACAGTCAGCATTAGGACAATTATGCTTCGCCGCATAAAGATTAGACTTACAGTGAAGCACGCTCTACAGGTGCACTTGCATGAGTAGATTTGTCACGTACGCACTTCGATGACGGGGATAACAGTCAGACAGCCTCAAGGGATAAAAAGTAGCCGGCGCCCTATTTGTGCAACAATTTCTTACATTACTGAAGGGCTCCGGAAATTTCGACCACCTGGGGTCCTTTAACGTGCACCCACGTCTGAGCACATGGGCCTACAGCATTTTCGCCTTCATCGAAAATTCAGCCGCCGCAGCTGGGAATCAATCCCCCGACCTGCAGGTCAGCAGCCATCACGTCAATAAAAAAAAAGGAATGGCGGGAAACTTGACGACACGCAAGTAGGGCTTTTTACCTTACTCTTTCACAGGAAAATGAAGATGTACACAAGGGCATTTACTGCCTGTGGACATATAAATGCCGGTTCAGAATGAAAAAAAAGGCAGGAAGCGCATAAATGCAGAAAACTACTTTTCATTATTTTTCTAAATGTTTCGATGGTCTTTTTATGTAAGTAGGTTTAATATGAGCAAATTTTCAAGCAGCGCATGAAGTATATATAACCAGAAACAGACGACCATTACTGCTTCAAAGTAATGTAGTTCATTTTTATGTCCTTTTTTTAATGTCTATAAGGAGAAGCTGGTGTGCATTCATAGCAACGGCTGCTCCTCTTTCTTATTATGTGATACTTAGGAGTGTTTCGCGCTTTTGTAGAGCACCGCCTACTCCTTTTCACGAATGTGAAAAGCACAGAAACAAAAACATTCACGAATAAAAAAACAGCTAGGCAAGGTTATTGTAAGTCCAGTCATATAATAACACAAAGATGAACGGAGTGTAAAATCCCGTCACATAGCTCCATATTTCTCGTACAATACATTTGCACGTACATAGGATATGCTATACAATAGCACCACACATGTCCAGTCATTCAGCAGCATTCTAATTGAGAACGCCCAGTCATAGAAACGCACAATGTCCAATCATATGCATAAAATCTGTCTAATTAAAACATTATCGTAATTTACAAGTATACCACTCTATTCAAAGAAATCTTTACGGCTGGTACTACGCGTTTTTGTAAGGCACGTGTTAGTCGTGGAAATAAAATAGTTCGGATATTGAAATGCCAGTGTTATTATATCTCCTAAAAGCTGTGGCCGCTCGTCGTGATATTGAGGGCATTCTAACAAATGTTTTGGACATCTTTATTTACGTGTCCCCATGAACATTCTAGACTCTCTGCTCATAAGATTTTGTGGAAAAAGTACTTTATATGCGCTGCACCCAGCCAAAGGTGGTGCATCGATGCAGTCGCTATCGCAAAGTAGGGAACAGGCACGAAGTTATACTAAGGGACTTACTGCATTGGTTAAACACCCACGCAGTAAGTGCTAGTTCTTCAATACAAGAATGAGGTATAGCAACACAAAACTAAAAGAACGAATGTATTCGTATAAGTGAAGTGTCCCCCCAAAACATAAAAGTTCACTAAGATGACACTGCCGATCACAAGTCAGTTGACAATTGTCCAAGAAGTGCTGTGCCTTAACGCAATTGTTATGCTCACAAGACAAGTTCTTCACAAACACGAGATCAGGGAAACGTGTAAACTGATTGACAATATCCCGTTCAGTAGCCCAGTTACAAAAATACCGAGACAACAAAGATAACAAAATTTGTATCAACTCTAATACTTTTGCAATGTTTTCGATTTTGCTAAAAACATCAGTGCGTGCAGCAACTTTTTCAAAGTTATCTGTTGGCTGCGTGCCCCAAAGCTCTTCCTATTAGGGTCATATTTCAAAGAAAAAGAAAATGGGTGGTACCTCTATTACTGAAATTGGTATGACACGAAAGTGAAACATGCCTTATAACATTAGTTGAACATTTATTGTACATTGATATATAGATAGACTGCACAATGTCTTTTGGTGTTTGACAGCTGTAGCACTATTTAACGTGAATGCACCCATGTCGATGTTCAGTGATGCATCTCCATTCCAACGACTAACGTCCATGATCAATGATTTAGCCAGTCCTCGGGGCCTTAGATGTTTTTCGTAGCCATATCATTTAATGGCGAGAGCGGTATTAGAGAAACTGGTGCGACAGCTAGAAGATCGTCACTGAGTGGACCGCGAACTTGGGCTAAGGTTGCCTACTCACGGCATGATAGAATACTGAACGCCACTGGCCGACTAAAACAAAACGCGTTTAGTGTCTTGTCTTCCCTGTTGGTCAGTCGGGGCTTTTCACGTGGTTAGCGTAAGTATGGAACGTGAAGTTACAGCCAGGTAACGTAGGCTTGCGTCGCAGATCTATTTTCGGTATGAATAGATGGTATGAGCGAAGCCGACGCTTGTAGTAAAGGCAGATGTTGAAAAGTAGCGAGAAAACATCCATGACGCCAACTGAAACTTCTCGTCGCCAAATGGGTCGAGAAGCAGCTAATTTTTTGCAAAGGAGTCCCCAACGACAACCCTGATGTGATGTCTAATTCTAAAAATTGCGGGTTGAGATCTCACCGACGGAATGGGTGATTTTTCGTACAGGTTGATTCATTTTATCAAGGTACATTTAAACACAACAGGTAACGTTTTCAACGTTTTGCAATCTTTCCCTGACCTGTTTGTCTGTTCGATTCATTTAAGTATATCCTGTTAATAGGTGGTATTTACGAGCATGGCGTAAATGTAGGCACTTAATTCTTTTTGTTAAATTTTGAGTGTCGCATTACTATTGGCAATCATAGCCTTCATACGTAGTTATAAACGATTTCACGTCACATTTTGACGTTACATAAATGCCTTTACTAGATCGAAGCAATAACCCTGTACAAATATCTACACCGGAAAATGCTCGCGTAATTATTGCGACCGACAATCAATGATGAGCGGTCAACAAAAGGCTCCGACGGGCTCGCTGACGCGCAACAAACAGATGTAGGCCATTTCTTCCCTCCCATCACGGGAGCCGAGTAAGATGTCGTTACCGCGAACGTCAAAAGTGGCATGGTGCAGATAAGTCTCTATTAACCACGCCTACCTGCATCTTTCCTACTCGAGAGCTTCTAGGTGACCCGCCCTTTATCCCTTGATTCGTCTAGCAATCGTTTTCTCTGTGGGGTGTGGCTTCCTGGGAAGCAACACTTGCTGCCGCTAAGTATAACAACCGATATGTGGTTTACTTCGGAGCAAGAGCAGACGACAAACATTTCGATAAGAGTCACACGCTCGTGTTGTTGCCCTTGACAACCAATGTCATTCCTGAGTACACACAGAGTAGCGTATCGTCTCTTTGCTTCTCTCCTGTATTTGATGACTCGTGGTGGTCTACACGCGGTCATTTGCTTCCTGATGAGCTCTTTGCCGCTTCTTGTATAGCTTGACCACTCCCACCTGCTTTTACCAGCTAGGTTACCGCGAATGTAGTTTCACAATCAGAAGGCTATGCTTCGCGCTTTTTATACAGGTGTTCTTCAGTAGTGTGTTCTTACTCATTTACTTGTTCTATGTTATTCATGAATACCTTCGCACCTTCGCTCATTTTTTTTTCTGCGGCAAAGCTGTTATGCTGGACAATTGCCGTGCGTCAGAGATAGAGCTAGAAATAAAGAAGGAAACAAATAGAAGAAAGGGTAAAAAAAAAGAGCGAGAAAGATGGAATGTTAGAGAACGACTACAGAGGGAGGGAGCGAAAGATGGACATGGAAAGAACGACAGGATAAATAGAAAGGCAGACAATGAAACATAGACAGAAACTGACACAAATAAGTAGACTAAAAACACAAAAATAAGCGAGAGAGAGTACAACTATTCGCTGTATAGTATAGCAAGGAGCGAGAGAGAGACAAGTGAGGGGGTAAAAGCCTAGCAGGCATTGGGTTAGCTTGTTCCCAACCAGCTTCGCTATGACTCAGCCTCTCGCGACTTGCAATATGCGTAAGTTTTTGAAGTAACAGTGTGGTGTGAGTGCTGAACACTGGACGTTACAGATCATAATGGAAGCGAGAACTAGATTTCTAACATTATCCGCAGGTGCAGAGAGAGCGATCACGCGCAAGTGCCATCTGCTACGCTATTTGCTGAAATATGACGCATTATCGCTCTATCAACATTATCCATGTCTTCAAGAGTTAACAAAACTCTGCTGACTTCAGCTGTCGTTTTGCTGATTTCGTTGCTGAGAAACTACCACATAACTATCATATAGTATCACCTGCCATATCCTGAAACCAATGCTCGTGCGATGTTGTGAAAAAACCTGAGAAGTGGTACACCCCACCATTCATCTGGCATTTGTCTGCTCCGTCTCTCCGCGCCGACGCCGCACCATTCACAGCCTTTCTCTGGTGTTATAAAGTCCTCGCAAACAAGCTTTCACACCACACAATGATGGTCGAAACTGCTGTTTCGCAAGTGCAGTTACTCTAGCACGGCATGAACGAATGATTTGGGAGGTATTTCTGTTTTTTATATGAGTATAGAACAGGGATATCAAACATACGGCCCGCTGACCTCTTGTTGGAAGCCTGCACATGACTTTCTTCTTTGACTTTTTAAATACTTTTTGTAAGTGTGTTCATGAACTACATGACAAGCCTTAGAATTTCTTTTTTTTTCTCTTGAGGCACAACTTCTGGTTGCTGTGTGTTGATACATTGCCGTCAAACAAAGCTCGGAATTCGTTTTAAGATTGGTATCGATGTGTTGTTGGAATATGATACCCAATTCCCTTTGAGAATGACTCATATGTGGGCTCATATACGACATATTAGAAGGTCTGTCGATATTGCTGACACTGTACGCAACCTATGCCACCCCCGCCCCGGTTTCCCTGTGATCTACTTCACTGTCCTGGCCATTTGGCTCTGGCAGGAGAAAAAGTTTCGCGACAGTGGCCCGCCAACTGAAATGATGCTAACCTTGCGGTATTTTATTGTTAACAACTACAGGTACAGAACTGCGGTAGGCACATACGCAATAAAATATTTGGTTGGTGCATATGATTTTTCATGAGTTTAATGATTCATGTCCCGATATACAAAAGTAAGGAAACATTCGTTTATAACCCCGATGTGGCGGTGCCTGTACAGAGTATGCTTGAGCTGTCTATAAAATTTTTGACTGCTTTCTAATCATTTAGAGTTATCGTAACAGTAAAATTATGGGACCTTAAAGCTTTGCTTTCAAGAGTTAAACGTGATAGCGACATTTTGTTCTTAGTGCGTACTTCGAACACTTAGTGCATGAAGCATTTTCAAACTTGCTACCACTGACTACGTGGCCTTGGGGAACAGGAAAGATAGCGTGTGTGCCTTTTTTTAGTGGGTTACCGGCTTTAAACCACGAGGTAATCATTATAACCATGTGTTCAGACGCCCGATTGAAATGAAAGCGTGTACCACGCGTTATTACGGATACATTTCATGTTGTAATTTTTATGTTGCGAAGAGTATATAGAGGACAGCAGTGTTTGTAAAGCATGTGTTCCTTTCATTGCTTTTCAAAGCAGAGGAAGTTATTGTCCCAGTATTCGCAAGCAGAGGCGTGGTCACGTGGTAGAATATTCGCTTGCCACGCAAATGACCCGGGCTCGATCTTCACTCGGACCTAACAACCCGAGTTAGATCCTCGCTTTGACAAAGGATTTCATATGAGTTTTTTTTTATTTCTATTGTTCTCGATTATTAGGTCACGTGTAAGGTGGTCACGCATAAAGAACCAAAGCCTGGTCCCTTAACCAGTGAGTTACGTGTGCTAGCCTTAGCAAGCAGAATAGGACGCATTTGCGAATGTACCGCGCGAAAGCACACAAAACCGAACCCACATGTGTGAGCTCGTGACTTACAGCGCTATCTGCCAAGTAAAACAGCAATCGCAATCTTGATAATAATATGAGTGCGATAATTTTATATTTTTATGTGTTTGCTAGATAATTTGTTAAATGTTGACAATGATAAATGTTCCAGTAAACATATGAAAAGGGGTTTGCTGTGGCTGTGGCGATGGCTATGGCGGCCTTTTTATGACATTTCTTGCTTATTTCATGCGTGGTGGAGGCCTGTAAGATAAGCTTGTTATAAACACCAGTTGTAACTCTTGTACGTGCTTTGTGTGTGTGCTGGCGTCATAACCTTTCAGAACCTTCACGCTTTCAAGTGGCATGAAAAACACAGTTGCTTTTATCTTTATCTATGCCTCATTTCCTGGTGTGTGTGTGTGTGTGTGTGTGTGTGTGTGTGTGTGTGTGTGTGTGTGTGTGTGTGTGTGTGTGTGTGTGTGTGTGTGTGCGCTTAGGTGCTATGAGCATAAACTTTGACAAACATCTTTCGGTCGTTTCTGCTGTTATTTCTCTTTCTATAGCTTCGCCATCGTCGTCATCATCGTCGTCGAGTGTTCGTTGCCTCGTAAACGCACACGAGGTCGTAAAAAAGAGCGTCTAGATTTAGCGCAACAGCATTCTAGCTCCGTTACCGTGAACAAAGTCGTGCTTTTCCAAAACTAGCAACTCTCTTTTTCGGTGTTGGCAAAATGGCTGCCAAAAACAGTTACTGGCATGAAGCTCATATGAGGAACAAGAAGAAAGAGCTTTGTCATATAATGAGAAAAAAAATTGGGACCAGTTCTACTCCAAGTTAAAGCTGTACGAACAGCGGAGCCATGAGCATGGAACAGCACGCTTAGACGGGACAAAAAAGAAAGGAATCGCGCATGCACAGCGTTATCATATGAGTTTATTGCCTTTAGGCAGTCAATAGTGCTGTTGAACCGGGGAAGCACCTGGTAGAGGGGGCGTTTCGCTTTAATGGTGCTATGACGCCCTTGTGTTTTTCCTACTTATTGCCTGTTCAGCGATAATGATAGTCAGCGCTGTTTATGTGTGCTTCCTTTTGTTTAAACTGAACAGTCCCATGCTGCCTGGGAAGCCAAAAAAGTCGGATAAAAGGTCCTAACATTCAGCTTAGTCAGAACACTTCTTTATCGCTACCGATTATAAGCCAAGCTATTTCTGTGACACACCAAGTGAAAAAAAAAACATTGAATCAGCTTGATTGATTTGTGGGGTTTAACGTCCCAAAACCACCATATGATTATGAGAGACACCGTAGTGGAGGGCTCCGGAAACTTCGACCACCTGGGGTTCTTTAACATGCACCCAAATCTGAGCACGCGGGCCTACAACATTTCCGCCTCCATCGGAAATGCAGCCGCCGCACATTGAATCAGCATAACTTAGTAATAATTATGAACGTCTATCTCTTCTCCCATTTCACAAGTAAGTAGTGCTGCAGTAGTTAATGTTAGCCTCTTTTAATATTTCGAGTTTCGTCTCGAAACGTAGGAGTGACAATGCGTGCAGCTCTGCGCAACCAGAGCCTATTTGTGCTTGTTTTTGTTTTTTATAACAATAATGGCCATCATCATGTGCCTCTTTTGTAAAAGATGAACACAAAAACTGCGTGATGGCAAGGTAGAAAAACAAGTGAGAAATACAGAATATATAAGAAAGAGAGATAGAGAAAGAAAACGAATATTAGAAAAGTAGGGAGGTTAACTAGACCAAGTCATGGCAGGAAAAGGATGCGTAAATCATAGTAATCATGATAGTGATAATGGCGGTGACAGTGGAGTTCTGATGATGCTGCTGCTGCTGCTGATTATGATGATGATGATGATGATGATGAAGATGAAGATGATGATGATGATGACGACGACGACGACGACGACGAAGATGATGATGATGATGATGATGATGATGATGATGATGATGATATGGTGTCTTTTCTTTGTAATGCACCACCTTATTTATGACGACCTGGTTTTAAATAGCCGCGTACAGGCTCCCAAGATAAGTTTACAATAACTCTAGTTTTGCAGGAACATTCGTGCCTTGTAACGCTCTTCGTGTGAGCATAAAAATTAAAGTTAGCGTGCTCCTACTGTGTCTTCACTGATGAATTACCTTGGCAATATCATGTCCAGCCTTTATCAAATTTATTGAATTTATTTTGAACACTTCAGCTCTGTGGCTCTGAATGGTTTTCAGTTCCAATTTTCAATGTCCACTTTCTATTCCGAATATTTTTTTTTTTTTTGAAGAGCAGCATTTCTGTTTTTCTTAAAATGTTCAAGTTGCGCTGTGGTACCCACACCATTGAACATTTTTTGTACTAAAAGGGCTATAATTTGTATCTGTACTGAATAGTGAATACGCTTGAAAATTCTGAACACGGTGCTATCATTTTTGAAAACAAACACCTATAAGTTTGGAAATGGTGATGACAATATTATTGCGCCTCACCTCTCTCTATTCACTATCTCTGTGAAATAACCTTATTGGGCAAGCGATCTTGGGCCTTTACTGACTTTCGGCCACTGCATCGCACCTCTGCGTGTCCTTCACTCAACTGTTTCCATCTGTGTAGTCCTTTTGCTTTTTAACTCAGAAGTGTTTTATGCCAGGGCCCAGCAGGGCTCTATTCACGTACTTCCGTCACGGAAGTTGCACTAAAAAATATATACTAAGAAATTGCAGAAAAAACAAACAGAAGGTAAGCCTTTGCCGTTTGGAATCAAACCTGCAACCTCTCGATTCTTGGCGCGTGGCGCTAACTGCCACACCGCAAAGAGTGCGTTGTCGGGAGTGCTAATGGTGAACCATTTATATGCACCATACACCGTTTAGAAGTCCTCAATGTTTCAAAATTTTAGCGCGTTTTCGTTATCAGTGGCGAGATGGCGCGACATGCTCGCGTTGGGCGCGCTCTAAAGGTCGTTGCCTCCACGAAGCGGCGCCTCCACAGAGCGTGGTCGCTCCTGCACGCGCGCGCTTATCAGACATATGATTCGGAAGAGGACGAAGTTTACTTTACACGCCGCCGCCGCCACGTTCACGAAATGAGCGCGCTGCGTAAACACGACGCAGAAATAACTGTTATTCGCGCTCGTCGTGTGTATATTTGTGCGCTCGTTTCGTGTGTCTTTCTGTTTGAACAGCGCACTTAAAGTGTCGAGCTGCGTCTGTTAGTCCGCGCTCGTCCTTTGTATTCTTATTTCGTGCGTGCTTTCTGCTTGAAGTGTGTGCTGAAAGTTTTGAGCTTCTTGTCGTTCTTAACGTGACCTTGAAATTTCTTACTGTTGCTGAAGCAATGCACAGTAAACGCTCAATTACCTCTGTAGGGACACGCTTCACTTTAGTGTAATGACGATATCTATAAAGAGGGATTAGCCAAGTTTTTTCCTGTTGCCTTCGTACGATTCGGCATGTCACATCAGTTTTCTTGGTACGTACTTATACGAGCGAATTTCTCAAACTTTCTTCCAAAAAAGGGGCAAGACAGCCGCGCGCCAACCAATAAGCCGGAAAAATAGCAATGCAGCCACCTGGTCACGATCCCTGCGCGTTATAAACTTGCCGCAACATGTCTCTATTGCACTTTTTCTATGCACACCGAGCTTGGCAATTTAGGGTAATCAAAAAGCTAGCGTGATATCAAATGATTCAGTGATTCAAAGGTGCTGCTTTTTTTTTAGTGCGAAAGAGCGACACAATGTATACGGCAAGCTAGGAACAAGACGCAAGATAGACGACGTCTCTACCGGTCTTGTGTTGTAGTTTTGTGCTAGGAAAACACGGAAGATTCCCCTCTAAAAGCCGGCCAGCATGTTGTGATGAACTATTTTTCTTTACCTGACTGTACTTATTGCTTCCCACAAGGAGTCGACGAAAGAAAATCTCACGTCCTTTATTTGCAGTGGCAGTTTTATATAACGGCATGTGCTTGGCACAAGTGGGACAAACTTTGCGGTGGTCTTCGCTACCCCTCTCGTGCGAATACGGCAGCTCGTGAAAAGCAGTAAAAATAAACTGTCTACGTGAACTGGTTGAGCCTACATGCAGGTCTAGTTATGTAAAGTTCAGGCTCCCCAAACTCGTGTAACACACGTCGTACACGCAACCCTTTGACCATAGGCGTGTACAGGTTTTAGCAACAGGAGAATGAGGAAGAGGGGGATTCACAACAGCCTTCTCCCCACCTTTCTTATTCGAGTCCTGAAGTAAAAAAAAATTCGGCAGATCTTACGTAACTGGAAATCGACGTTATGCGAAGCATGCAGAGTGAAGGTGACCATGTTGAACTTTTTTTTTCTATTGAGCGAAGTGTCATGAAATCACGCAAAATAAATGTACAAATGTTGCACGCACAGGCATATGTTGAAGAATTTCAGATGTGTATATAACCAGTTGTTTGCACTTGCGCAACGATGCGAACTGCAACATGCGTATTAGCAACACCAGAAGCTGATATGAAGCGCTGATTCTCGCGAGGATGCTGGTCCTGGACACTGATATACATAAATAAACTTCAGCGCATGGCAACTAACCACAATTGACGTTAACCCGGCGTGACGGCTATATCAAAGGAGTACATATGTAAAGCTTGTAAAATTGGGTAGGCAGACCTGGCGTAGCTCTGTGGTAGAATGCTTCAATGTCACGCAGAATGCTTTGGTTCGATTGCAGCTGGAACCCTGACATTTATTCTTTGTATTCGTTGGGTCGACACTACCGATTTTGGGTATTTTTTAACGCTCGAGCGTTAAAATTGCCCATGTGAGTTCTCGTTGCTCCTGGTTAGATACTGCCTATCACCTGTGGTCCATACCTGCATACCAGCGGCACATACCCGCCCGTGGGCATGTGCCACTGTCTGGCGGGAAGTGTTTGACGACGTTCGTGATGGGATTAGGACAGTATTCATGTCTTGACCGGCATATCATATTCGTCACACCATTTTACCCTCCCGTGCTAATTTTGGTTGGGGCCAAGTTAAGAGGGTGACCATGTGAGCACCCAAACGTAAGCGGCTTGATTGATTGATTGATTGATTGATTGATTGATTGATTGATTGATTGATTGATTGATTGATTGATTGATACGCTCAACGTCGCTAAAGTTCGCTAAGAAATTCTTCACATTTAAAATGGCCCCGCCACGGTGGTCTAGTGGCTAAGGTACTCGGCTGCTGACCCGCATGTCGCGGGATCGAATCCCGGCTGTGGCGGCTGCATTTCTGATAGAGGCGGAAATGTTGTAGGCCCGTGTGCTCAGATTTGGGTGCACGTTAAAGAACCCCAGGTGGTCAAAATTTCCGGAGCCCTTCCACTACAGCGTCTCTCATAATCAAATGGTGGTTTTGGGACGTTAAACCCCACAAATCAATCAATCAGTCAATCACATTTAAAATGAGCGAATTGAAAAGATGACGTACTTCTCACCACAGCCTTCCCCTTGGTACGCAGCTTTTCACGGAAAACTCTTTGAACTTAAGACTTGTAAGAATGCAGGATCAGAGGCCTCGAC
Source organism: Rhipicephalus microplus (assembly GCF_043290135.1). Lineage (NCBI taxonomy): Eukaryota > Metazoa > Arthropoda > Arachnida > Ixodida > Ixodidae > Rhipicephalus > Rhipicephalus microplus. Next base: position 5,315,301 of record NC_134706.1, on the reverse strand, counting down.
CCGCCATTATCTCCAGAAAATATGCTTTTCCATAACTCTGAACACCAGGCAAAGACGGGACGTCTACGACTGAGTGAAGGCATGGGGCACACTTGCCCCTCCCCTCCTTATATGACTGAAGCAGAGGAGCAGGCGCCACCCCATGTGCGCTTGTCACTGCTTTAAACCAATGCTTTACTGACTCAAAGATCAAGTTCGAGTTCCTGTTCGGGTGCATTGAAAAGCCGCTGAGTCAATAGTTCATCGCAGTGTTCCGAAACTTACCTCACAGTAATAAAATTTAGTCCTGAAAAGGTAAATTCGTGAAGGTTGAGAGGGAGAGGGGATGAGAGGGGGTGAGAGGGAAAGGGGGGTAAACAAAATGTCCCGTAGTGCTGAAATTTCAAGGAAGGCGTTTCGCCATATTTCATGTATGAACCTTTCCAAACAAAAGTGCATACAGGACAAGATGTAGTCATGCATATTCCAAGATTTATTTCAATCAGTGCATAAGGAGAAGACGTGCACCTTAATTTTAAACTACACTGTAAACAGAAATAAGCCGAAATGGGAGTAAATGACCTTGTCCTCTAGCGCACACCCAGATGGGAGTTTTAAAAAACCCGTCTCTGGGAGTAAAAAATTTACTCCCCGTCAGAAGGGGGTTTTCGCATGGTGTCAGGGGGGTTTTTATTTACATCCATAGGGGAACTTTTCCAGGTCAGTATGGGAGTAAATTTTTTGCATCGACCGAGAAAAAAAATTACGTCAGCAGCCGTACCATGCGCAAGCGTAACTTTAATTACATTACATTTAATACGCACAACAATGATTACAGTACACAAACATTATCACAACGTTCACGTAATATCACAACACTCGCACTCACCACAGCTTGCCACACGCAGTACACACCTACCATATAGTCACCGAGTATATATAGGCACCACATTCTGACCTCCTGTAGCCCAGGTTAAAGCCTTTTTGTTTCCAATAATTAAGCAATAAATACGCACGGCGTAAGTATGAACTTGCGGTGGTCTGATGTAAGCACTTCAACACACATGCCTTTTATCCTAATCCTGCCTAATATTTAATATTTTTTTTTACTATAACGAAAAAGTTTTATCAGTTGACGCTCGGTCGTACAGGCTGAATTCGCATCAGCAGTGCTGTTTCTGGACCCGTAAAATGCACTGAATCATACACAAAGTGCGCGCGTCCTTGAATGAACACATTAACGAGGCACATTCAGCAGCTCCAGCGATGAACCGAGGTAGACCGCCGCTACCGCGTTCGACGACTAGGCCTCACTCACGAGTACGACACGGTGATTCGATGAATGACAGCTGGCGATCACAAAATGCTTGCTGATGTGCAGTTTACGTCTCGTTTTTCCCATGCACAGAAATAGGTGTCCGCTATCCACGCAGTTTAAGCTACGGAGCGATAGACTTAAACGAATGAGACGGTTCGCAGTCGCTGTTCCAGTTGCTCGCATGCATTGCATGTATAGCTCGCAGAGCTCGCCACGGCGGCCGGTGCGCAGTGCGAGCTCGATACGATGCCGGCTTGATACCGACGCCATAGCGAGGCCTTCCTACCGCTTAGATGTTGCAGCCGGTGAAATACCGGTGACACTCCGAGAAGCCACTATCGGAGGAGACGGGGCGAGCGCGTCGCCGGCGCAACTCTCAGACCGGTTGCCGGCCAGCCTGCCGTAGTCGAGCGAAGCCTACTTCGAACCGCTTCGAAGTTTTACGGTGCAATCGCTGACGATCGTACTCCGCCTCGTTCGGCGCTCGCCTTGTAGTTAGTCATTGACAGCTGCGGTCGCAAGGCGCAGAAGACTGTTATACATCCCAGCAGCCTTCATTTTTTGTGAAACACATTCTTTGCATCGCCGGTGGTCGGTGCTAGCTCGTAGCGCTTGCCGTGGTGGCTAGCGCACAGTGCGAGTTCGATACGATGCCGGCTTGATACCGACGGCATAGCGAGGCCTTCTTACCACTTATATGTTACAGCCGGTGAAATACCGGTGACACTCCGAGCAGCCACTATCGGCGGAGACGGGGCGAGCGCGTCGCCGGCGCAACTCTCAGACCGGTTGCCGGCCAGCCTGCCGTAGTCGAGCGAAGCCTACTTCAGACCACTTCGAAGTTTCTGATGGTGAAACTCCAGGAGCAGCCGCTGACGATCGTAACAGCTTACTTTTGCTACCATTAATTTATTCTTCGAAGTTTTTTGTTACTCGGCTCATTGAAGCGTGGCATTCAGGACGTTTCGTCGAGGAATCGGACCGATGTGCAGCGTGGTTTAAGGTGCGAAATATATTGAAATGTTCCCAGTAAATACCAACCGGTCGTTGCTATTCTTCGCTGCACTTATAATTTCGTTGCCTGTTGACAGATGCTTACACGGTTGGCCACGCAAATCACATGTGTTTCACACCGACGTGCAACCATATGTCCGTACCGACACATACACACACACGCACACGCACACGCACACACACACACACACACACACACGTCACGCCCAAAGAGGGTTTTTAAAGCTCCTATAGGGAGTTTGTAACCACTTGACCTGAAACTCCCTGGGGAGTTTAACAAAGTCATGTCGTTCATAAACTCTGTGATTAAGGAGGGGGCGTTTTACGATGACATGTGCCGAGTTCACTCCCTACCAGGGAGTAAATAATTGGGGCAGGGGAGTTTTGTGGGCTCATGTGCTGGAGAAACTCCCATTTCGGCTAATTTTTGTTTACAGTGTACCATGCAGTAGTGTTTATATTCTTCACGTTCTCAATACAACGTAGTTGACGCGGCGCGATTAAGTCCTCAATGACAGTGCTGCTGAAGAGCTGAAATGGCATCGAGATTTAACAGTTGCTCATTCCCAGAAGCTCTGACTGCCCCCCGTAACACAACTCCCCAAATTCGCATAGAACCTTTCACGTATATACACACACATCCTGCAATGCCCTTCCGCTTATGTTTCCTTTGGTTCTCGGCAAGCTCAATATGTCAGGATTGCGAAATACTTAGACCTACTTCTTACGTCCATGGTGATACGCTAAGTGCTAACTTCACAACAGTGTGTGGAATTTGAGACACTCGCACTTGATTTACGACATTTTGCACTTCGTAAAAATCACGAAAACGCTTCGCATGATCTCTACCGGTCTACCCATAGACATGCCTACATTCATTTAAGACCACAGCTTTATCATTTGTGCTGACCCGCTGGTCAGGGCATCGAATTCCAGCCGCGGCCACAGCATTTTTGATGGAGGCGAAAGTGCTTGAGCCCCATGTATTTAGTTAGATATAGGTGCACGTTAAAGAACCCTAGGTGGTCGAAATTCCCTGAGCCCTCCACTATGGTGCCCCTAACAATCATTTGGTGGTTTGGGGATGGTAAACTTCCAAAAGTAATAATAATGTTCTTGTTAGCGTTATTCTCCGTGACCTGGACGTCCAGAAGCCTTACAATACCAATTTCATGTATGGAACCTATTCTTTGTACATATGCTGTATACTGAAGCAGATACTGTGGGCTGTGTTTATAGAGGTCGTTTTGTGCTTCTATAAACCGATTCGGAGCCAGGGCTCGCTTCCAGTTGGCGTTTGCCAGTGCGGCTAGACTGCGCATCCGAGCAGAATCAGAATCAATAGGTTTAATATTAAGCAAACGGGTGGAAATAGCAGAAAGGGTTTGCCATTGGAGGCGCTAATCTGGGCAACGCAGGAGTTCGCATCGACTCGATTTATTTGGATTCACTTCATTTTATTCTTTGCCATTTCTGGCCTCAAAGCGTTATCACGTGTGAACAGTGCGGTGGTGAGCCGTGCTGCCTGCTGTCATACCAAGGTTGAAGAGATCCACACGGCGTAATATTCAGTGCTCCTTCAGAGCATTGAAGGTCCTCATGCAAGTTAAATTCAATGTGTGATCGACCACAAAGATGTCTGAATTGAAGATTCTGGAGTGAAAACTAAGTCGCGTAAGTGAAAGCAGATCTCTGCCATCTTACTAAAGGCATGGTAAAACTTGAGCTGACAGCGAACAAACAAAAGCGATTCCCTCACACGTGCCATGGCTTTAATGTTGTTGATTTTTTGGGGGGGACAGATAAAACTCAGCGTGCCTATTTGCGTTGCTTCTTTTCTCGTCGACGTTCTGGCCAATCATATTATACATCATGCTACCTGTACTTCTACCATCACTCTACTATACATTGCTTTCGGGCCTAATAACAATCACATTTTTTAATAACTAACTTTGAGCAGCATTATCTTTATCAGAACAAAAGTACATTACATCTGAATGTTCATCATGTGAAAATACTGTTTTCCTAAAATGAAATATAGGAAAGTGCTTGTTTAAAACTTGATGCTTAGAAGTAGCAATATCCTTTAACTCCAGATTTTTTTTTATTTTTTTTGCTTAGCCCTAAGTACTCACATTATATCTCGTCTGGTGTTCTGTAGGTTTAAATCTTGAGTAGACGAAGGAATTGTGTGCTAAAAGGATCGCAGGAGTCACAAAAAAAAAGTGCAAAGTCTAGTGAACCATCCATCTAGACAATCTTTTGTATCCTCGTGTGTGCACGCTGAAGCTTCAGTATGGAGAAAAACAAAAACCAGCTAGCCCGTCATTCCGTATTATTTCATCTAGACAAGTTGGTAAGCAGTTATAACTGTGAACTTCGTTAGAGATAGAAAAAAGAATCATTGAAATAAGAAGCGTTTTTTTTTTCCTATTCCTCTTTTACTTCCACTTATCGTTCTCGCTGCTAACTAGATTAAGAAAAAAAAAACATCTGTGACTAACTTTTTTGAGAGGTACCTACTTTGTGTGCGAAACACTCAATAAATTAAGGTTGGTATGGCTTTATTCTTGTGCTCTTCATGTTTTTGTGCGTCTTGTTTACTTTATATATACTTGCGCAGTTCCGCAAGCAAATTAAGTTCAACTAAGAAGTCTGCAACCCTTTCCCTCATAAGCCTTGCATATATCTCCATACCAACGCACACGGATGATGCGTAACAATATCAAGCCTATAACTCAATTCTATTGCACAGTCCATGCGTTAAGATAAAAATATTATGATCCACGACAACGAATTATTTACTACGTTCCTAGATGAAAAATTCGTGAACACGGAATGTTTCTGGAGTCAGCGTCTTGGCAAGTGGACTTCTTCAAGGCTGAAACTGTCCACCATGGTTTGCGTATGTGCATGTTTCGTACCCGTGTCCCATAAACAAACAAAAAAGGGGGGTGACGGGCAAGTGCACAAGACGGAGTTTGGTAGAAGAAGGGGCGATGTGTGGAATCAGGTAAGTCGAAAAGAAAAAGGAAAGGGTTAGAAAATGAAGCAAACATAAAACGTAATCGATCCGTCCGCCATAGGAGTTGGTACAGCACGAAAGTGAAATTTGCCTTCGTAAGATTGCGGTAGATTGTTTATAGTCTATTCGCGTACCAAAGCTTGCACAATTTACCTTTGTGTTTGGCAGTGAGAGCGCCGTTTGAATTCACATGCTCCCGTGTAGTGCGTTCGTCTTAACACCCCGAAGACTAAAGCGATCTTTCTTCTTCGTCTCCTTCTTCTCAATCGTTCGTATTTATGCACTTCCCCTACTTCCCCCGACAGCTCTCTGCACCTAAAGTGGTTCCGTAACATCGCCTCCAATGTCAGTCCACCTTTTAGTAACAAGCGATGTCACGGGATGGCGCCGTAGTGATGACACAATGACATTAGAGTGAACTCCCAATTTCACGTCATCTGTGACGTCATCGAGTGACGTCATCAGGTTAGAACGATTCTTTTGCTTCACTTTGGTCCCTTTACGCATTTGATGAGGCGAGCATCTCAGGCTTCCACCGACAAAAAAAAAAGTGCGAGACTTTTTTCTGAAAATGTTGATTTCAACGCACACTTAAGAGTCTCTACCGGCTATTTTGCCTAAGACATAAATATGGGTGCCGCCATGTTAGGCTGTTTAGGCAATGTTTTCTTCTTTTTGTGTACTGCGAAATGGACTAATAAGGCCTAGAAACATCGTATGCACCAACTAATTTGTTTACATGCGTATGCGTCCATCGTAGCACTATTCGCTTAGTTGTTAGAGATGCAAAACAAGAAAGCTAACAGCCGTATATGGTGGTACTCAAGCCCATCGGTAAAATAGTGTAGCATTTGGTTTCACAACGTATCCAGGCCTTCTGGACGACGAAAGAAAGCCTTCAACTGAGGCCACAGAGCAATGAAAAAAAAATAAAAACTACGGCTACAAAGAATAAGGCTTAACGTGACCCATGCTGGGGAGTTAAACAACGCGCGATCGATACTCGCTTATAAAAGCTAAACAATCGAAAGTGGAACACAAAAGGCTTTCTCTATTTTGTTCCTTGCTTAGGCGAATGGTGATGTCGGCATGTCTGGAATATTTTCACGGCGGGAAATAACCCGGAGGCAATTGAAAGTGAGCCTCGCACGTCTGCTTAAACAGGAGCAGCGATGGTTTCTCTCTGTAGATATTTGTATTGGTTGTTTTTTTTTCAGTTTTTAATTATTATTTTTTCACACTAGTCTTAAAATTCCAGAATTCCGGACAAAACCATCGAAGAGAACACAAATTGTTACGCACTAAGATATTGAGGGAAAAAAAAGGTATTTTTCATTGAGCATTTTGTGCTTAACTTCGTTAAACTTTCATTCAGCATAGGAGAGCGGCTCAGCATAGTTGCTTGTGATTAGAGTCATGACAATAGTTGACGCAAAAAGCACGACTTTTGTCCATTTTAACGCGAACGAATTACAGAGCTAGCACGGTGTATACAAAACGCAGGCGAATAATGAATCTCTTAGCTTCAACGAAGCTACAAGACTTCATTCTTGCGAAACCACGTTACACATTCATCTTATTACCAACTCTTATCATGTTTTTACCTGTGAGATCATCAGTCACCAGGAACTGATACCAGTTTAATTGATTGATTGATTGATTGATTGATTGATTGATTGATTGATTGATTGATTGATTGATTGATTGATCAATCAACTGGATTATTGTTTGCATCTTGGCAATAAGGCGAACATTAGTTCCATGGCATTCTCCATTAATACGGTATGAAGCCCTCCTCCACATCCTTCATAACATTAATCAAGTTTTGCCTCTAAACTCTTGGTGTTAGGATGATGCTTTGGCAGTGTATAAAAAAACCAACAGTGAAGTGAGTTCAACTTAACAATTTTGATAAGCACGTGTTGAAATATATTTAATAAGTATATGACGTATTTCTTTTTTTTTGCTATCTATACAAAATGGGAAATTATGATTTTGATGAAAGCGGTGCTGACAAAAACTACAGACACCTTCCACGATTTTCGTTGATGGTTTAAAGCTATAACATCAGGAATTCCGAACTAACTCAATAGGCTACCCGATTTATAAACCACCGAAACAGACTGCTATTAACTGAAAATCTCCCTTGCTCACTCTTTTCTACTCAAGAAGACTGCAGAATTGCGTAGATTTACCGAGCCAGAACATAACACGCATTCTTTTACGCAGCAAAAAAAAAAGGAGGGGGGGTGGAGAGGAGGAATCTCACCGTAGACAAAAAGGCGGTATCGTACGCGTGTTCCAGTCGTAGTTATAGCTTCCGCTTCTTCACTTGAACAACAGCTGTACACAAGAATATAAAACAAGGCAGAAATAACTGTCTATGGCAGGCACGGCTCGACATCCGGGTTAAGTTAGGGTCAATATGCGTGGGTCTATTCTTATATGAAAACCATCTGCGTAAAGAAAATAATGTAGTTCCTCTTCGAAACTTCTTTTGCTTTCTACGGTGGTTATCGCCACGCGTTTTCTTTGACTTCGATGGAGGTACCTTCGTTTGCGGAGTTTCTTTTGACGTGATTATGCTTTCAACATTCGTCTCCGGTCTTTTAAACAAGCGTTTATATGTGACACTTCTGTTCTAGTTAATCCTTATTTGGATTGGCACGTCTCCCATTCACATTGACTCTGGAGTGCTGTAAAATTTATTGTCTAAAATGAGCTGCTGGTGTCGTCGGGCAGTGCTGACGAGGCTAAGAAAATCATTCATATTATATTGCGGTCTCACACGACTTTAAAACTGCGCAGTATTGCAGTGGTATGGCCCGAAAATTTGCATACTCGAGACGACTTTCAGTCAATTGCGGAGCTCAATTTAAAAGCGTTGTTGATAGTCGGTCTGGTACTACGGTATTGCCAAGGTGTGGTGCAATGGTGGAGGGTGTAGGGCGTTGCTGCTGCAATGCCAGATGACGCCTGCTCTGGAAGAAAAAAAAATTGACTGAAAACGCGTAATCCACGTCCCTCGAGGTTTTGGAAGCAGTAATCATCGTTTCGAAAAAGGCAGTCATTTGTTGTCCTAATTTAAAAAAAAAAGCTGGCTCATAAAGCGGCGACCACCAAAGTGCTGAAATCATGGTACGTTGTCGCGGTTGCCATTAAAATATTTCGGAGAAATATTTTCGGCAATTTTTGACGATTTCCAAACACACTCCTGCAAACACCCTGTTGGTTGGTTAAATTCCGCTCATTTTTAAGTCACCTATTTGATAGTGCAAATGTCATGGTGCAAAATCCAGCTTGGCCTTTTGGTTGAATTGATTTGAAGGTTCTCTTAATTCTAATGGCTAATATAGTTGGTTGTTCATTACAGCATAGTTAGTATTTGCTTATCGGCTGAGTACATAACATTTGCAGCGTCATAAGACTTCAAAGAGAGAGAGAGAGAAAAGGGAAATCTCAAGTGAAGAAACCGTGTGCGTGATTCACTGAAATTGAAGTGTTTGGTTTGCTTCCACACGCCGGGCCCAAAACAGGGGGAAACCATGTGTAATATCTTCAACAAAAAAATATCGATAAATTTACCGACATTCATATAGGCAGTTAAAACGACTAGAATTGTAAGCGCATATTACTTTTTAAAAACGGCGAATTTCTTTTCACCCGAATGTCATGAAGTGAACGTGCAGATCGCACGCCACTGGTCACGCTATACTTGTTCGTGTTTTTTTTTTTGACAATTTTGTGATCACGTCGTTTTTTTTTTGCTTTTTTATGAAGGGGCTTATAATACTTTCACCTTAATGTACATCACATATTTCAAAACTTACCACAATCATGCCGAGTGGATCTAAAAATCATGGGTAAAAGTGCACAGCCTAGGATCATGCAAGAGGAGGAATAATTTAGGAATATTATTGGCAAGATGACTTTGTGTCTGATTTACTGCATTCACTCATAATTTTCCTATAATTATGATGTAAAAACCTGGAGCGAACCAAGGATTATTATTTTTGCCATTGCACAACGTCATGGCTTTGTTTAACGGGTACATTTTTGAACCAGAGAAAACGGAAAGTATCTCTGCGAGGCTGCTTTCAAGTGTTCTGTTATAAATTTGAAGAAATACCTTTTTGGTGTCTTAGTTAATGGTTATGGGGTACCAGCGAAAGCTTGCCCTAAATGTGGAGGGTTTATAGATTTAGATTATCTCATTCGTCCAGACACTAATTGATGGATGGCACACCCCGTTCATAAGACTACTCGGAACTTTGTATTCAAATACTTCTCTTTTACTACTTCTTTGTGAGGCATGTTGCAGACAGCTCGGTCAGATTCTGGCACAATGGAGGTCAATAGCGTATCTAAGCTGTGCTTCCATTAGCCGTAGCCTGCTTCAGCCTCCAAAACACGCACCCTTCCACCATCATCATTATCTTCTAATTTCGCAACGCACAAAAGCGATCGCTATCGAAGCTCGCGACGCAACAGCCTCTTCTATTTTTATCTCGACGTGAGCGCCACCTGTGTCGTGTTTTATATATAGACTTAGCGCGATCGATAATGGCAGCGCATAATCTCGTAAGCATGTTCCTGCCCTTCAGGCTCTTGTCTCACGTGCTTTTGGCTACATGGGGTATTAATAAGAGCATCTGCGTGCCAGTATGTTCACCCAAACGTTACGTCCCAACGTTTAGCATCTCAGTCAATCGGAGACTGGCACAACATATTTGTGCATGCACTCTACTGATTGTGGGTCATTAAAGAACCCCAGGCAGTTGAGTTTGCCGGAGCTTTCCAGAACGGCGTTATTTTAAGACGTTGAATATCACATAACAATCAATCTGATTGCAGGAGCGTGGTGTAAGATTTCTGATGTGTTTGCCTTTTTTGTCTTTCTCAGTACGTACTGCCACGCGCGTTTCATATTTTCGCTTTTCTTTGATTCAGCTTTCGCCCACAAGGCCAGTCGGAAATTCTAAGCGCAAACTGCACCTCATTGTTCAAGAATATTTGCAATTATTGTAGGTTCTTTTGCTAAGATTGCGCGAACACTCAACATTATTCCAGAGCTTGCGCAACCTCCACTGATAAGGCTAGAATATTTGGTGGCACATGTATAAATGCCGCTAGCCACTGAGCCACCGAGGACTACGTCCACTGCAGGACAAACGCCTCTGCCACGTTCCGCCAGGACCGAGTTGACTGGCGGAACACGGGAGATGTCTTTGTCCTGCAGCAGACATAGTCAGACTGATGATGATGATGATTTATGAGTGCTGACGCGCTTCGCCGCGTGTCAGTTGAGCGACGGCCGATGCTTTGTTCACTGCTATCAGCTTCAGTTTGAGTTTGTTATTTATATGAGGATCAATTACATAACACTTGTATATAGATGATGGTTTCAGAGTATCAGTACTGCAAACGTGAATCTTAGCTTAAATGTACAACAAAATCGAATTGAAAACAAATGGCAGAAAATCAGCTAGTGGTAATAATATACATATATACAAGGCAAGCAAGCAGCAACATTCTAGAACAGTTAAATTAAAAAATAAATAATAAAAATACAATAAAATAAAAGGCACAATCCATGCAAAATACAATATACAAAGCAATGCAATGCAAAGTAGAACAAACACGCAGAACTAACACGGAATGAAAGAACAAAAAGTGCACAAAAGAAGTGAAAATAACATAATTTACACACGAAACAAAAATAAACACAAATAAAAGAAATCTAGACAAGTTAAATAAATGTATACGATGACTAAGGTGAGCAATCAGGAGTTAAAAAGAAAGATTTTATTGATCTTTTGAAAAGTGAAGATGTGGGCACCAGAGTTAAGTTCAACAGGTAAACTGTTCCAAAAATGAACAGCGAAGAACTTAGATGTTTTCTTACCGTAGTTGCAGTAAAATACGGGGTGCCAACTTTAGTGAAACGAGCATCGAAAACTGCTAAAATCGAAAAGTGGCTGCTGTAATCGCACTGTTCGTTTCCCGGTCACAGGTTCTACAAAACAAAGAGTTTCACCTGATAATCCAGTCTGCTCCGTTCGTCACGTCATGAGCCCGTGACAATACAGACTTCATGAGTGACAATAAAACGCAGCCAACTCACCTGCCTGAGCGCCGTTGAAAGAGCGAAGCTTATTTCTCTCCCATTTCTGGTCAGGCTATGAAATTTTTATGTTTTCACTAGCCGTTTGAAGCATCTTTGTGTTTTCTAAGAATTTCTGCGTTGTATCCCGTCGGGTAGCGCCTCGCACGTGAGTGCGAATAGTCCTCACCTCTCTGCAAAAGTCAAACGTCACAAAAATTTAGAAGACTGCTGCGCCTGGCTCTTGCTTACAGCTGCCTTCTGAAGCCCCTACTGCCAAGTATCGCCCCCGCCTTTGTCGTTGTGTCGACCTCTCTACAGAACATCACTCTAGCCACTTAGGTGCTCCTACCCTTCCCACAAAGCATCACAACCAACCCTTTAAATCGAGCATCACCCTATACAGCGACTATCTCGGCTACACATCGCATTTTCCTTTCTAGCAAGCTCCTCTGTCACATTTTAGTCCTGGCATGAGCAGCATGCACATGCGCATTATTGTGCAATTTATGGCGGAGTCAAGGTGAAATGAGCGTGAGCAGTGTACTGGTGGCAAGGAAAGTCGAGAGCAGTTGCGCCACAATAATTTCCCAGTGCGTGCGCAGTAGGGCACATCTTGGAGCAGAGTCGTGTTTGGATCGGATAGAGTGCGAAGCTACGCGCCCTCGCAGGTATGTCTGCTAGGTAACGCGAAGTCACGTCACCTCTTCACGGAGTTTTTCGCTCGCGATGGATATATTACGGCCTGCTTAAACTGTTCCACTGTTTCAAACAACATCTCTACCCGCAGGTTAGGCGAGGACGTCGACTCCGGCTGGTCAGTGTTGGCGTTCCGACGTGGTGCGGACGGCGATGACCGAAGAGAGCGAGTACCGCATCCGTCTGGTGACGCTGGGTGGCGGAGGCGTCGGCAAGAGCTCCATCGTCAAGCGCTTCTTGTTCAACACGTACTCCGACCGCTACAAGCCCACCGTGGAGGACCTCTTCTGCAAGGAGTACGACCTCGAGTCCATGACGCTCAAGGTACCGGGGCATTCAATCTTCTATTCCGAAGTTATTCTCATATTTCCACGTGGTATGGTGACGTTGAAAAAGACAGAGCTTGGGCCATTAAAGATGAGAGTCTTTGTTGGGAGAACTCCTGAGCCAAAGCCTCCTAAAGAGTACTATGCCTGGGACGTGAGCCGCAAAACTGCTGCCATGGTATATGCAAACTGGTAGTGTAAGTTCCACAGAAGCCCATGTATTCAGTAGTTGGTCGCTCTGTGCCACCGTTACCATCTTCGTATGGAGTGGACGACTAACAGCAGACAAAAAATAAAATATGACGTCACAATCGAAGGCGGTGGCAACATCATGCATTTGCCTTACGTGTCGCGAAGCTTATTTTTTGAATTGATGACCTTTTACGTGCCGTTATAAGTGCGCAAATTTATTGCCCCTTATGGCTCGCTAAAGGCGTGCGCTAGAGAAAAAGAAGACTAACAACAAAGTTTGAGGAAGCAAGGTTGTTTCATTAGTCAGATAGTGCACTTGCAACATACGCCAAAAACTTTGCAGCTGAAATCGTGACACAACGAAAATGTGCCACTGCATCTTCTTGTGGCTTCTTACGTAGCTCAAGAGCAAGCACTGCGCATACGCACCTTCTTTTACCTGCCAACAATGGCGGTTTTGGGACGTTAAACGCCAACTATCAATCAATTACCTGCCAACAAGCTCGTTCGCTCGCATCAGGGGATCAAGTGTGCGTGCACTGCAACGCCAGAAAAAAACGCAAAGCAGCACATAGGTAGTTGCTGCGGAAACGCATGTGCCTGACTAAAAAGTTTTCTATTTTACGAAAACTTCGTTCTATTCCATGGTGCACGATGAATTTCTTGGTAAGCTTTTTTTTTGTGAGTTTATTCTCTTGTGACTTTGTGTTACCGTGAGCTGGATGCCAAGTTTCTTCTTTCATTTAGGTAAGAGCTAACGTTAAAGCTTTTGTGAACGTGTTGAACGTGTTTGTGAACGCCGGTTTCTTCCTTTTCAAATCAAGCGCCCCTTGGGCCATTCTAGTGATTCTGCATTGTGTAGTCTGGAATTAGAGTCGACATTTTTTTTCGAAATATTTGCCATATATATCTGTTTGAATCACACACATGGAATTATTAAGGTCAAAGCACCTATTTATTTATGTTGTCTATAAGTGCTTTCAAAACCAAGTTTGTCGTTTTCACTTCACACCAGCGGAATGTAACCTCAGTACCAAATTTCACTTTTGGCGCCCACCTCAGCTCTCCTAGCTTAAGCTCTTGCTTCCTTGGCATCCTTCTAGATAATAACTTAAAATATCAGAGGCATATTGTTGACACAAAAGAATAGCATATGATATATGAGTCTTGATTAAAACACACCCTTACTTTTTACGGATCACATTGCTGTCTCTTAATCACTACTTTATTCATTCTCAGGTTACTCATGGTCTAATATGTTAAAAAATACTTATAATACTCACATTTCGTCACTCCAGGTTTTCCAAGGCATGCTATTAGAATATTTACATCCAGATCACATCTTTTAAATGATAAACTTCTACTACAGAAGATTTACAAACTTACCCTTACTGCAATCACTTAATGCAACCTAGGCACTTCTTTCTACAGACTTAATAATAACGAACTTCACTTGACAATATTTATATCCTACAATTTTATGATTTATAATAATACCCAATTCGCATTAAAGAACAACTTTATTTTATCCAATATTCATGCTAATTATGGTGAACAAACTGTAAGATTCACTTCCATCTCAATATGAAACACTCTTTCACTTCATATAAAACCTACCGGCTCAGTTCATCCATTTAAATAAACATCTGAAAATGTATATGATCCAGGTGGACTAACCATGAGAGTTATTTTTTGTTTCGTTTAATGTGTGCTCTTGTTCAGTGTTTTTTATATGAAAAAATATTCAACTGCAGTATCGCTTTTTCTTCTTTTCTTATACCTTTTGCTTTCATTTGATATGTTAGGATTACACTATTTTTTACTCTCATTTGTGCATGTTTGTACTATATTTTTCGTTTTATTGATACCTTTCACCACTGTTGCTATTAAGTGTTTATTAACACATTGCTTTTGTACGGGAAGTCCCGATACAGTCTCTTGGCTATGGGAACTCCTCCTCTATACTATACGCCTGTTATTGTACCCAATTTTTAATAGTAAATTCTGATTTTGATTCATGCCGCGTAAAATGCTTAACTTGACCATCAGTGGCGTCAGCACGAGTACTGCAAGGAATCAATGTCCGGGGACGGCCTCATAGATGGCCCAAATTTCTGACATCATGATAGCGTCAACGTTTGACACCATTACTTGGTCAACCTATCTAAGAGTGCAAAAAGGTTAAAATGGGCGCATAAAGAAGAAATGTACGCAGTGACGTGTCGCCATCCTCTTTCTCCGCGTATTTTAACATTGCTGTGTTGTTAGTTATTCCAATGTACGCCCACAAACTAGCCCTGCTCGCGATGCTGCTTCGTCATAAATGGTCTGATCACTGAGGCAGCACTTGAACCCATAGAGTTTCCTACAAGTACACTAAAGGGAACTCTGGCGCTAGTGTCTATGGGAGCCGCAGCGTATGGCGCTTCATCGAGCATGGGAATGATGGGTAGGACACGTATTAATCTAGTCTTCGTACACTGCGTTACTGCTGGCTTCGCTTTGCTTAGCTTGAAGTTATTTTGTGATGAAACGACAATCAGCAGTTTTTTATCAGCTACGCATCACCACATTGATTTTTTTTTAGTCTTACCAATATAAAACCGGTCACGAAGTTCAGAACGGTTTGTTCTCTTATACGAAACGAAACCGAAACACAGCCACAGACAAAGCCACAAGTGCGATTTGAAACCCGCAAGTACACAAAGACTAGACAAATCCATGTACTACCCATAACTTTCATGCTTGCTGAACGATTGCAGCGTCAGAGTCCCCTCTAGTTCAATTTAGAAAATGATTTGTGGCATTCAACGTCCCAAAACCACCATATCATTATGAGAGACGCCGTGGTGGAGGGCTCCGGATGCTTTGACCACCTGAGGTTCTTTAACGTGCACCCAAATTCGAGCACAAGGGCCTACAACATTCTCGCCTCCATCGGAAATGCAGCCGCCGCAGCCGGGATTTGATACCGCGACCTACTGGTCAGGAGCCGAGTACTTTAGCCACTACACCACAGCGGTGGGGCCAATTTAGTAAATCTATGCGGGAACCAACGGACACCTTTCTAAACAGGGCGGGACAGGATCAATGCATATATTGATAAGAAGAAGATTGATTCCAGCTTATAGGCGTCTGAAATGAATGCGAAAGAGAGATCCTGAATTTTTAATATATGAGCTACGTAACTGGTGAGAGGAGAACTGATATAGAAATGCTGGCATAAGAGTAGTCACTTCTGTTTCTGAAACTCTACCTTACCGCGTAACAGCAACGAATGTCGTACGTGTCACGTGACAAGGAACGACTGATGCGCATGCGCAGGTGGACATCCTGGACACCGCGGGTGACCACCAGTTTCCGGCGATGCGCCGGCTGTCGATCGCCAATGGCCATGCCTTCCTGCTCGTCTACAGCGTCGACTCAATGGCATCGTTCGAGCTCGTCAAGCAGTGCTTCCAGGAAGTTAGGGAGCACAAGCCAGATTATCAGGTTGGAAAACTTTGTGCTACTCATAAACTATGCTACTGTAGAGTGAGCTAGAGATTTAAATATAAAGCCTGATAAAAACTGAATAAGACGATGTGGCGCAGTGCGCGTGCGACGCATGCTGGGTCAGAACCGCTAGAAGGGAATAAGGAAGAAGAGGCGTTCCACCAATAAACCGTTACCGAGCGCACGTCAGTCCCTCTGTCCGCTACAAAGCCTGCACACGAACAAGAAAGTTCAACGATGGCTACGATGCCCAATGAGAACTCGGAGAGCAGTATTAAGGGCTTGGATTTTGTAATTAGCGTACGCAAATACGTTTTACTTTACTGACGTGCACCTCTGGATACTGGCGGCGTTGAGCTCGTTTAGCAGCAGTGCACTTCCACCACTTCCACCAGCTGCGTCGCTCGTTGTTCAAAAAAAAAAAAAAGCTGCGTAGTTCTTTCTGAACAATCAGCGACAGCCTCACTAAACGTGAGACCACGGAAGACAGCGCGTTGATGCGTCCTGCTACAGTCGCACACGACGAGATTCCCCCATTCCTTTAAATATGTGGTATTATTATGAAGGTAAAGTGCAAACAGTGGTAGCATATCCAAGCTTTATATGGGTGTAGATGGCTCTCAAAAAGGCCCTGCAACACTTTTTGAGCATGGTCGGAAAACGCTACCCATCGGTAGTAGAGGCTCCCGACAACACGTGAGCCCAACATTAGAGTGCAGCACGCGGTCTGGAATTCACTATGAAATACCAAAGTCCGCTAAAAATTACTTTCTATTTTCTCGAGAAATCACGGAATATGCCCAAAAAATCACACGTAGCAAGCCCATCTATCAACCATTGGCTTATTTGAGCATGGTGCACTCGCTCGTTACAGAGACCACCGTGGGAGGTCCTCTACTTGTCCACGCGTGCACGTGCGATAACACTGAAAAAAGCCGCGCATTTGAAGAAAATGAAAGAAAAAAGTGCTCAAGGTAACGAGGCGCGCGTGACGTTTTTCTGTGGCCCTGCCACCCCTCCCTGCTTAGCTTCCAGCGCTTTTGTCGGGACGAGAGAAGAGATGATGCAATTGCAGCATGCGACAAACCTTTGTAACTCCACTCGTACCGGACGGATTCTTCAAAATTTTGCGACTTTGAATTCGCGAGGCGATAAGCTTTTCCAGCGAATTCGTTCCATGGTTTCTTGAATAAGTGTTTCAGGGCTCCTTTAACATAACGCGCCCTGTTGTTTCGAAGCCATAGACCTAGCGACGATATCGGCGCCCAGCCGGCGCTAGCTGAGGCCACCGCCGGTTGCCGCAGTGGACTGTGTTGCTCATGCACCGCGTAGTGTGTCTCAGCAAAACCTGTCACTGGCTGATATATTTCTTGTGTAGCGCAAATTTTTGCCGTTCTTACAATTTTCGGGACGTTAATCTTTTGCAAACGGCATGCGGCCACTCATCATGTTTTCTTTCCCATTGTCTTTGTCGCGGAGTGCTCTACGCAGTTCTAGGATGTCATTTTCCGCATACTGTAACTTGTGTCGCTCGCCTGCTGACGTTTACTGAAAGAGTTTGTTCTCATATGACAACGCGAACTTGCTTCGTCGCTTTTCATAACTAATAAGAATTCATCGAAGCGTTGCAAGCGCATCAACATAAGCTAGACGGCCTGGCCTGATGTAAGCAGTGTCGACTGTTTTTGTTTTCCTTTTTTTTCTTAACACTAAGATATGCTGTGTGACATGAAGTGAAACAACACTCGTTTGAGGTCAGCACACATCTTTTTACCGCGTTCTCATGCGCCGATGATTTCTGTCCAACACGAATATACTTGGAGCACGCAGCAAGCAGCCCCACCAGCAGCACTCCAACCAAGATTACGGAAGTACCGCTGTCGGAAACGCACGCGTGCGAGATAATCTGGTGATATCAGTCAATTACTGTGACCCACATCCACCCGAGTATTTTCGTTTGGGCTGGATAGATCTCGGGTGGCTTAAAAAGCTGCGCTGTTAAGAAAGCAGGCTGGTGATTGTCTCTCAAAAAAGGCACCACACCCACAAACTTGTAGAGGAGAGAAAGAACAGAGATTAAAAAAAAAAAAACACCCAACAAAATGCAAATTCACACAGGGCATTATCAATACATAGGGAAGACTTCACAAAATAATTAAGAAGTGGCGGAGCTGGAAGACGTGAGCTTCAAACTAAATATACGCACGACCAAGGAATACCCCAAGAGGCTTAGAAGGGTAAGTTCCCAGATTTAAAAATTCAAGATTACGGTTTCTAAGCAGGCAGTCTGGGTGGCTTAGCCTTTTTTTTTTCCTACTATCAATCTTGAAGGCCGGGCCGATCATTGATGCCCAACACCTGACTCGGGGCAAACTTTTGGCGTGACTTCAAATCTCGCATCACTTTTAGCCAACCGTGCAACGCACGCGTGGACTTCATCTTTATGTGGAGAGCAGCTCGTTTTCGAGGAAGCGAAAAGCAGCGTACGAGAGGCAGCTCTGATCCAATCTCGGTATAGAACGACCGATGGCTCCCAAAGCCCCGGATTATTCTTCGGTCTCGCACCGCCGGTGGTGCCGCGTGAAGCCGGCGCATAATGAGATCCTTCGGCGAGACGCTCGGTCAACAAGACAGCTCCAGTTTACCGAGTGTCGCCTGGTTGCCTTGATGTCGGTGACACCGCGCCGTCTCATCAGGTGCCAATCTATTTCGCTAAATCTGTGCAGTGCCACAGAAGCTAGGATGATGTCGTTACTGGACGGATTCAGTTCAGCTCATTCGAACAGCCAGCTCAGCGTATATGCTCGTTGATTTGATTGATATGTGGGGTTTAACGTCCCGCAACTACCATATGATTACGAGAGACGCCGTAGCGAAGGGCTCCGGAAATTTAGACCACCTGGGGTTCTTTAACGTGCACCCAAGTCTGAGCACATGGGCCTACAGCATTTATGACTCCATCGAAAATGCAGCCGCCGCAGCCGGGATTTGATCCCGCGACCTGCGGGTCAGCAGCCGAGTACCTTAGCCACTAGACCACCACGGTGGGGCGAGTATAGCCTCGTTGATCTGGCCAAGGAGTGAGATGCAAAAGCAATGAACAAACAACAATTAGAAAGACCATTATAGCCAGAAAGGCGAAGCACTGATAGTAATTGCGAAATACATCTACTCGCTACACCACAGAAACCTGGAGGCTTACAAAGAGTGTTCAGCTTAAATTCAGCACGACGAATTGAGTGGGGATGGAAAGAAAATGATGGGTAACCTTAAGAGACAAGAAGAGAGCAGAGTGGGTCAGAGAAAAAACCAAGGCTAGGAATATCATAGTTGAAATCAAGAAGAAATGGACATGGGCCGTGCACGTAGCGCGCATAGGCTGGATAACCGCTGGCCCTTAAAGGTAACCAATAGACTTTCAGAGAAGGCCAGCGGGCGAGGAAAAATGGAAAGTTAGGGGGCCAGATGAAGTTACTCATATTGAAGCGATTCTTTCCCCGACATCAAGCCCGCCTACAGCCAGTTTACAAGTGATCTCCAAGCGCCGGCATGGCTCAGTGGTAGAATACTGGGCTGGCACGCAGCGGTACACGCGTTTGGATCTCAATGTGTGCTCGGTGTTTTCTTTTATTTAATGAGTTATTTTCGTACTTTTGCGATACTGGTTACGGACACCGGTGGCGGCGGACAACAACGGCGCCACGCGTGACCCGTGTTTTGATCTCATAACAGCTTTCGCTGTAAAACAGTGCAATTAACGCCCTCATACGTTCCTTGGTTTCATTATCTGTTTGCTTTCAGTCAGGTAATTAGAGGTAATTTAAAGTAACACGAACAGAGATCTAACCACTAAATCACCCCCACATTTTCTGCATTCATATTCCCAGGAGGTCCCCATCATTGTGGCTGGCAACAAGATTGATCTGCCCGCCGACCGGCGCCAAGTGAGCAAGGAAGACGTCGCCGAGTGGCTGTTCTGCGACCTGCCTCGGCTGCGTGCAAAGTTTGTCGAGTGTTCGGCCAAAGAGAACACCAACATCCGGGAACTCTTCCGGGGATACCTGCACCTAGCTCGCATACCGCACCACTCGGCTTCCGAAGCCCCGCCTCACCAACTGACGCACGCCGGCGCGGCGGTCACGGCTATAGGCGGCCTGCAGCGAAGATGCAGCGCCCGCGTCTCGGGTCCACGCGCTAGGGGACTAGCTTCTTTCTCGTCCTCTCTACAGGTGGGCGCTTCACTTATATCAGCCATGTACATGACGCAAAAGCACAGCGTCGGTGTATCGCGGTCATCGTGCGGATTCCAATGTCGCAGGTTCATACTAAAGTGCGGCGGTGACATTTTAGAAAGCGGTGACATGCTGTAAACCATTGTATTGTGCGATGTCAGTGCACGGAACACCAGATGGCCGCAATTTCTTGAGACCAACGGTATACGGTGAGCCGAATAATAATATCGTCCGTTTGTAATGTAAAACCCCGGTATTATTAGTAATCGTAGGAGTAAGAGTACTTTATTTACAGTAAGCACATCACAGAGCCCAGTGCAGCATCAAGGGCTAAAGATAAAGGTAATAGACCATATGTTAACTATTGCGATTTTATGAGGACGGCATGGTTCATGTTAAAGAGTTAAGTTTGTTATTAGTTTACCTGACAAGCCAACCATAGCATGGGCCTCAGAAAGAGGTCAGGCCAACAACATACATTTAAGGTCTAGTCCTTCACAGCTAAATTTAGCTTTAATTAGGCTGGAGATTGTCAGTTTAGTTCAAACAGTAAACAACCGATGACCACAGATGTTCCTTATTTCTCTAAACGTTCAAGGACAGCTGCCCACGCCAATGGTATATCGAACCAAGTGTCCCACGTACCGATCTCCTCACCGAACACATAATAAACGTTTCATTCGCTCTTTCAAACGTGCGCTTGTCATCGTCGTCGTCGTCTGATCGTGCACGCTGAAGTTGTTTGACAGGAAAAAGCATATATCATCACACAGAACCGAGTTGTTATTTTTCATCCTTGTGAAGACGGTAAGCAATATTAACCCTCCTGTTCCTAACGCTGCCATCTTTTACGGTTCTCGTCACAGGCGTCGCCTTCGTCTGCCGTTCCCGAGGAGCAAGCCATAGCCAAAGCCAAGCCCAGGAGCCGCTCGCTCATTCGCAGGACGAGCAAGAAAGCATCCAAGCTGAAGGAACACGGCGTGGACGACTGCACCGTCTCGTGACGTGTTTATCACGTTAAATAAGCCAAAGCCAAAGCCGCGGTCGGTCGCTCTACTGCCGTTGGTGAACAGGCTTGCCGATAGGGTTGAACACGCGGGCAGAAGTGTATAGGATTGCGAAAAGCATCGATTTCACTTCGCATCTTAAAATGGTTTTGAAATGTTCCTGGAAAGAGATGAACGTGGATTTACCAAGCTGGAACAACGCTGCCAAGGACATCCGATTAGTTCTGTAGCCCGACCTAGTCGGTATGCTACCTTAAAAAAGGATATCGTTGAGCATTCAAAAGCAGGCCAATCATCAGAAGCGTGGTGTGTTTGGGTTTTTTCATGTGCCTTTCTTGTGTTCTCGTTTATACGTGTTAGAATAATATGTCAACAAAACATCTGATAACGTTGCCATATGAATCACGACATTTCCCGCGTATCATATATGAGCCATTTCATAAACGGGACTTCACATTAGGATTCAAAAAACATATCGGTACCGACTTCCAAGATAGCTGAAAATATCCACGCGGATGCTTAAATACAAAGCTTTTGTTTCATGGTTATCTTCAAGCACATGGTAACTATATTCCCTTAAAAAAGAAAATAACCTTGAGACTATCCATGTCCACGTGGATTATAAACATGCTTATAAAAAAGCAAAACAAAAAAGTAGAATGAAGATGGGTATGGGCGAGCCTTCGGCCCACATGTTTGAGACCCCCGAGTTATATCAATATGGACATCTCACGTGCATGCATATTGTGTCAATCCGCCTTTAAATTTGCCTGGGCGGCCACTGCCATTTTGGTAGGGTTTTGGCGGGGCCAGGGCTAACCGATATTGCCACAAGGAAATCCTCCGAGATCAACCAGTGTTTCACGACTTTACCGCTAGGGTGAAGGGCGCATGTGCCATGGCATTGTGAAGGAGGCGGAATCGGTCGAATCGTGAGCTGGTCCTCATATGACAAGAGAACGCACGCTATCTCCGAATGTTAAAATGAGATAATAACCGACATAATCGGGCTCAGGTGTAGTGATTCTGGATAGTTATTGTTTCGAATGAACCAAGCCAAACGTTTGCTTCGTGTACTCTTTTTACGCGCCACCGTAGTCGCCAGCGTGAGCAGCGGGGCTGTGAATGGAACACCTGCATGTCACGTGATCATTGTTCTACATACGTGTTATGTATGCTGCGATAAAAGGAGAAGACGAGTGTTGTGTAAGATCAGCAAATTGCAGTTCAAGCTGCGTCGGCGAATCGTTCAAACTCCTTCACGAATCGCTACACTGGTGTACGAGTAAGACTGCATGCCAAAAGGAAATGGAGTTACAAGTGGCGATACAGGGTGTCACTCCTATGATGATTTCTGTGCGAATGCTATCTCACAGCAGAGTAATATTGTTATTTCGCCGTACTGTTTCATGAATGTTGCGTTGTTTTACCGTCCCGGTCCTGACAAGGTTTGCCGTCGGCACGTCTGTTGCACGTGTCCTCTCTGGAAGTGCGCCGCAAAGCTTCTGTTTATTATTGTTTTACCATTCTTCCTCTTTTTCAGCAAGTTATTATTATTATTATTATTATTATTATTATTATTATTATTATTATTATTATTATTATTATTATTATTATTATTATTATTATTATTATTATTATTATTATTATCTACACATAAACATATAAACACGAGAATGATGCAAGGAGCAGGCCTGACGTCTACCACTGAGAGGGGTACAGTGCATGTCCCATTCTCAGTGGAAGGGAAAATATATATCAATAAGGCATTAAAAAATACAGACAAACGAAAGTAATAGCCAAGGGGCTAAAGATCACCGACAAAAAAATTATGCACCGTCAGTCAACGTGAAAGCCGTAGGCAACGCGCAGCTTCTACATGACACCCCCGTGCGCAAGTTTGTGCGAGTTACGAAGCGTGAAAACTTGGGCCTGTGTGATTCGCTCCTCGAAATAGCGCGCTTTAGAGACAAACTTTAGTGTCGTGTTTTCTTTTTTTGATTTCCCTCTTTTGCTAATTTTCCTCTTTTCTCTCTCTCACTGTAACATCTCTTTTCTGTCATTTTCATTCCCCTTTTCATTTTCATTTTTAGCACCTGGTAGCCTGCCGGTCTAAGACCTGGCTAACCTCCCTGCCCTTTCGATGATTTCTTTCCTCCTCCTCCACAACAAACTCAAAATTGAACTGCAGTCACATTGATCGTTAAGGCTTGGTTCTAGGTGTTCCTTTTCGCATGCCCATTTCTACATTATTTGCAGTGTTTTAAATTAAGGAAGTCCAGAAACAGCATTACTTGTTTGTTTCCTTAACTTTCATCTTGCGGTTGCTTCATATACATATATATATATATATATATATATATATATATATATAAAGTTTAAATCGTCGGAGGTGCACGGACTGCTGAAAGTACGAAGACTATTTTTCAACCAGTGAGTGTTCCAGTGATGTTGTGAAAGAAAGGGTAGTTCAGATGTGTTGGCAAGTTGCGAATTGAACTGGAGGTGGGCGTCCGTGCTTATTCATGTAATATAGTTGACCGATATGTGTACAGCATTTTTATGGGAGTTGTTTCGAGCTCGACATATCTTGTACATTTCGGAAGTATACACACATACCATACTCTAAAAAATGTATCACAGAGCCACACGAAGCTGTGGCTCATTTTGCTCCATATTAGTGTGCATACGTATGTAAGATTATTCTTCTTGTCCACTGCTTACAGCGTTATGTATCGGTGGACGTCCACTTTTTGGTGGCACTTACGCCAAGACATCGAACTCTCTTTACCTCTCTGTCGTTTTGTGACATTGTGCTTTCTGGCTACGTAGGTGGCATGGAGGAGTCCGAAACTTTGATTGCGTGCTTTTGTGTGTGTTTGCCAAAATGTGTCTGTAGACTCCACCGGAGCATTATTTCTTTTTTTTTTCCGATCAAGACTTCCCTTCAGACTGCTGGTAAACTTGCACAACTAGCTAACACGCGTAACTGTTCTATGAAACTTGTTGAATACCCTCACACAGTACGTGCACAATTATATAATGCAAGCATGCGTCACGTCATGAACACGTCATACAAGAGTGTCATTGCGCATTCTCAATGGGCGAATACCGTGTTAGCCGTGTCTTGTTTACCGTGGACGTATCGGGGAATCTTCTTTCAATCAGGCGACCGTGTACACAGTGATAGTGGAAAAACTGTGAGTCTGTAGAATGCTTGTGAACGCATCACTAATATGGCTTGTTGAAATCGGACGTGTATCACTGAGAGTTATAATTGGTTCTGGTGTTCTATTGCTAGGCAGTTTTACAACAGGGTCTACAGCCTTAGCGTTGCTCGAATTGAACGTACTATTTTCGTAACTTAACGTGCGTGTTTTGAGACGTTAGGATATGACGCACATGCTTTGCGTACGCTACCATAAAACTATTAAAAAAGCATAGGATCTTCAGTCAGCTATTAAAAATACTCCTGCAATTTTATGTTCAATTAGATGCATAGACCTCACGCAGTATATATTGCTCTGTCGTACATTTATATTAATGCTCATAGCTGTTCTATTATTAAGTTCCTATACGAATCATAAAAAGGTTTTTCGTCATTGAAAAAGTACCCCAGTGCTGCATTCACTAAATACAATATGTCCATAACGCTTGGAACACATATGTAACATCCATGTAGAAGCAAGCGAAGGACACGTTTCAAGAGAGGCGAACGCTTTTGCGTGCTTAAAAACACCCATGTTTTGGAATGCAGATAAATGTCCTTCATTTATAGTGTTGACATGGCTCTAGTGTGAGTCTAGTTGGTTCATTACCTTGATCGAGTATTCTCCAGCGTCAAATACAAGAGGATGACAGAGCGAGAAACAAGACTCCGATGGGCTCTACATCCCACCAGTTCACTTCTCCCTTCCACGCAGTATTTAGAGTTAATCCTTCAAAAGATAGTTGTACAAACGTATCTGGGAAGCAGCCTCTGTTTCAAGGGTGTAACAACCAGTGTGGACTCAAGAACACCCCAAAGGACGTCGCTGAGGGCGTTTAAGACGTGACCTGTGTACACGGCACCGCCGGTCAGTGTGGCCTGTTGTGTTTTACGAAAACATACGTTCGACATTCAAGTGTTGGGTTTTGGAAAACAACTGGGAAAGTGTTCGGCACCCACAAAAAATGGTATATACTTAACTGTGATTTTTCGATCGAGTGTTTATCCCTCTTGTATGATAATGTTGTCTCTGTGAACCATACCACCTACATATCTCTGGCTATCTTCGCTGTTCGAATTCTTATCACACTGTTTGTGTTGTCTACCCCGTTCGATATATGGCGCCTCGTGTACCTGTTGCGGACTACACACGCGCGAATTGTGTAGTCTTAGTTAACGTGGAAATTTGATTCTGACAAAACGCAACGTAGTGCCGTGAAAGCAGCCGTAGTGATTGAGTTAGTGTGGTGAAGCTGAATACCAGCTGAAATTTTATGTAGTGAGACGGCAAGTTAGCATTTATGTTAAACTTCACTACAGCACGAGACTAAATGCGGTCAAAAGGAGGGAAAAAAACTGGCCTGTGCGGAACGCAGAGCACAGTCACAGTGAAAGCTGGCAGCGCAGCCTTTCTGGCGTTTTTTTTTTTTTTACACTTTTGGGTCAACTACTACAAGCACATTGGCGTGGAACTTACTACGCCGTAAGTCATCATATTTTTTATAACGTAGAGAAGCACTCGATACGCCATTATTCCCTCTTCGGAGAAGTGTGGTACGCGTGACACACTTTTAAAGCATTTAGCGCACTTTTGTGGTGGTTTGGCTAACGACAATGAACAATTACGGCTTAGCTTTTGCTAATGGGTTGGAAGCCTCATTAAGCGACTCACTCGTTACGCAATCAGCATTGTGTGACGCCTGGTTGTTACATCACTCTTCTTAAATCCTATTACACTCTAATATACGCGTTAACGCAATTCTTTCCCCGACATGACGCTTGTGTAGGTTGTTTGCGAAGAATTTCCAAGAATCGGCATGTAGAATACTAAGCTGCCCTAGAGAGATCGCGGGTTTGGCCCCATTCTCTCTGAGTTATTTTCTTACTTCATTTTTCTTTATTTAGCGCAATATAGCGGTTAGAGAACTGGCAACGGCTGTGGAAAGCTATGGTGCCGGAAACGGTCATTGTCTTGCTCTCATAACAGGAAGCGTAGCGCTAATGTACAAAGACCAAAGCGTGGACACGACTCACACATGGTCTGTGTGTCCGTATGCTTTCCTTAGTCCATGCCCAGTAGCGCTACCCAGTGAATTTCCAACTCCGTGACCCAAAAGAGAGCTCTCTCATGACAGCTTTCGTTGTATTAAAAAATACCGTGGTCGTGTTCTGAAAGTTACCACAGCGAATAATTCGGAATCGCACACATGTGCCATGTATAAAAAGCGCGACATGTGCGAGACACAAAGATGCATCAAGGCAACATTGTAAGAAACTTGTAGCGTGAGTGAGCTCCGCTTTCAGGAGTAAACCACGATAGAGTAATCGCGCCATGTGCGCATCTGCTTCTCAAGTGCTGGTCTGGCTTCGTTTCTCGGTGGATGTCTCAACCATGCCGCAAGGAAACGAACCTTTGTTAGGCCGTTTCCAACTATTCTAGAATGTGCCTACAGCAAGTACAGCTGTCAAGTGCCCACTGTGTCATAATTTGGACGGTGATATTACAGCACCGTCTACATCTCTTGACAGCCCGCAAGACAGGATGACGCATTTGTGGAAACGCCACTGAGTTGCGGTGGAGTTCTACACGCTGCAGTGAAATTACTGTCTCTCTCTTTTTTGTTCTCTTCCCTCTTTCTCGTGTTTCTTGTCCCCTTCCCTGATTCTGCATTGTAGGGTAATCAACTGGATGTCTTTCTGGTATACCTCCCTGCCTTCTTTCTCGTCTGCTTCCTTCCCTTCTTGTCAATCAGCGAATGACCCACTACGCGTGCTTAAGGCAACACGAGAACTTACGCAGCTGCTCGCTTTGTTGATGCTTTTGCGCCTACTGATGCTGATTAAATATGTCTGAACGCTCTCTAATGAATGGGCCCATAAAACACCCACCCGTTGCGCAATACACATGTTTTTAAACATGGCGCGACTTGATGCTTCTGTCGCGCAGCATCACAGACGTTTTAATACTCCCATTACATGATATTGATATATTGTATTTATTTTCGAAGTAGTTTCAAGCAATGCCGTAGCACTCTTGTAGGATGCCTACTTTAATTCTCACTCGAACCAAATATCTTCATGGGTTATTTTATTCACATCTTTCTCAATTTTTGCCCCCGGACAACGCTGACTTTCCGCTCGCAACCAACGACACTGACGCCGACACTGGAAGTCCTGTGAAAGGAGCTCCTTAACACTATCGCGTAAAGATTACATAGAATCGAAATTGACAAAGATAACTGAATTATTTGCAGTGAAAAAAAATTTACTGACGATATACTAGTAGAATCTTTATTCCTAATTGCAACCTAATTGTGCATCAGTGAATCTTCAGACGCACTTCAGAACAACGATTTTAGTTACTTTTAGTAAAATAACTTATGTACGTTTACATTGTTGCGTCTCTGTATCGCTGTGTCTTACGCATGTCGTGGTTTTTGCACGTACCCAAACGTACTTCACGATTCTTGAACAAAATTTCTGACTCGAGTCAGCGCTGCCTCATGTTCCTTTTCCTTCCTTTTGTCCGTGTCTGTTTCGCTGTAATGAAGTTGAAAATGGGTGCACTTATTTGACTGTCATACGATGGAATGCTACATTTGTGACCAGTACGGATTCTGGGGGCCAGCATGTAAGGTTGTATCACATATCTTATCGTCCTTGTGGTCATCTGAGCTTTTGGACCATGATTTATTAAAGTGAAGCTACTTGAAGTGAATCACGCACTTTTTTTTTTTTGCAAAGCTTCTACGACTTGCTCGTTTCGGTAAACCTATCAGCACTGGGAATTAACTAGTTGCAAGGTTACGCAGTGATCTGGCTCGATGGTAGTTTGGAACTCACGCTACACGTTATTGTGACGTCAATCCAGCAAATACCGTGAACACAGTTGTCGACATAGTTTAGATTAAGCGAAAGACGTTCGTTGTGTTCCACTCTATCCAGCTTCATCTCTCTCTACCTAAAAGACTTGCCTGTCCGCAGCGTATTCATGTAGGTAACCGGAAAACGAGCATATCCTGTTTTTATTTCCACTGGGTGATATATGTTCAATGGAGTAAACATATCTTTTTGTCGTTGATAACCAGCCTTCACGTGTTCAAGCTAAGATGGAGCCATAGACGTAAGTCATCCCATCCAAACTACCATCTTGATTTTTTTTTTATTTTTTATAAACCATTGGCTCGACAAGACCAAACAGTATCTTCAACATTAAAGTGTGGTTGCAACTTCTTATTTTGTGTGTATGTACTACATATCATTGTGGGCAGCAAATGAACGTGTAAATAGTGCCTATGTGCGTTATACATTAATCGAGGGTGAAAACGTGTCGTCTGTTTTGTGTTATTAGCTTTATGACTGTAATGAACAATTGTTCGTAATAACCATGTCAGGGCACTAGAAATTTGGCCGCTTAAAGAAATTATTGGGTCTAATTTCCGTGTCCCAATGAAAATCACACCGACGCGCAACAAATTTTAAACGCTGTAAAACGAAGGAACGAGCATTGCTTAAGCCTAAATTTCTGCGTTTCAATTTATGAATAGGGTGCCCACCCAAATACCACTAATTGTCTCAATAAGAAGAGGTTGTGAGAGTCGATGGATAACTGTTAAAAAAATGACTAGGTATGATGTCGCGTTTACCGCATTGCCCACTCAAACAATAACTGCGAACCCTTGTGAAAGATTCCTGTATATGGGTTTCTACTCTGTTAACAGATCTCCCCTAATGTGTCGTGCTCGTTTGAGAATCCCTTTGCGAAAAACGTTTGGGTGCGGCTCCTTAAATGTTGTAGGATTAAGCTTCAGCTCAGCGTCAGTGAATGACGCCATTATTCATTTCCGTGTTGAACGCTTAGGATTAAGTTCGAAGAAAACTAGTGAACTAGCGAACCAACTTGAGTGAAAGATGCCAAACCTATGGAGATGGTCAACTCGCATTGACTACTCATAATTATATAGTTGTTTTGGGACGTAAAACTCCAACAAATATTATTATTGTACTATAATATATTAACTTACATTTTAATATATTGTGTGATACTGTATACACTGTTTAACAGAATTCACGACTGGAGGCGAAGGTGTACTTCCATAAAAATGTGGAACACTAGTTTGTTTCTTCATTTACTGGTGCACAAAAGAATAGAATGTCATTTATAACCCTGAACGAAAAGCATAGTATAGGTCTGTGAACTGTCTCTGGGTTGTGGAAAGCAGATAAATTGATTGAATTATCACAAAATATGCGTGAAAATATTAACATATTCAGGAAAGTTTCAAGCGACTCACGTTTAAAAAGTCATTTGTTCACTTCAGAGCGAATCGCAAGATATACTGTGCTTTAGACTTTGTTATGTATGCACTTTGCGAAGTTGCATGCCATCTATTATTGTTGATTTGAGCCACAAGGAACAGCTAGATGACTTCAATTTTATCTTATATATTTTAGTTTGAAGCAATCGGTGTTCTTGTAGGTTAAACCCCACATATCAATCAATCAGGTGTTCTCTGTAGCCATTATGTCAAAATTGCTTCTTTTTAAATAACAAACTTAACAAATTTCATCATAACACGATCAATGTTACTCGACCAAAGTGAATTTTACATTCATGTGTACCGATGTTGAAAGAGATTCTTCCGAAGTAGAGCTTTCTAAAAAAGGATCGATGGTGCAATGCCTTACGAATATACAGGATGCTCCAGCTAACTTTCATTAGGTTTTTTATTTCACTTTCACAAACTGCATATGGAAGCTGGAACAAAAATAAAGCGACCTTAGTATGGATGAAATTATACAATACAACGTTGCTCAAAGAGTGACACAACTTCTTTATTTAATAAAATTTTCCAAAACTGATATTCAAAAGTTATACTCTTTGTTGATGACTCCGCTTGGCGGATTGGAAGTTGGTTTAGCACAGATTAATTGTTACAATGTTTCTGAACAAGCACTACAAAACCTTTGCATTAAACGTTTTTCGCACGATTTACTTAATAAAATAGCTGAATAAGGAATCTTTGTTACCTATATTTATCAGCTTAACAATTACAACGATTCATATATTGACTCCCTGCATGCAGCCCATAATAACACGACCAATCCGACATGCATAATTCATGACTTTTTTTTTTCCTGGCGCAATTTACCTGAAACACCTATAAGGAAGGAGAAGGAGCTTTATGTCAACACAAATCATCAAGATAAAAAAAAGATGCTTCTTGTTCCAAGCAACAGTAAGGTGCATAAAAATAAAGTCAGTAGCTTTGAGAGTGTTGTGAATACAGTGCCGGCTGTTTTTCCTTCGTGAAGACTACACGTGGCATGAACAAGTGGGTTGCGCCGTAAACACTGTGTTCGTGTGAA
This sequence comes from Rhipicephalus microplus, assembly GCF_043290135.1. Taxonomy (NCBI): domain Eukaryota; kingdom Metazoa; phylum Arthropoda; class Arachnida; order Ixodida; family Ixodidae; genus Rhipicephalus; species Rhipicephalus microplus. Next base: position 5,284,334 of record NC_134706.1, on the reverse strand, counting down.
TAATAAATGCTCTGCGAATCAATTCACGGCTCGATTGCGTACTCTCTGTCTCGGTCGTCATCGTGTTCTGCCACAGAGCACGAGGCTGCTTGTTCGATGCGTCGTCTTGGCAACTGGCAAATCGCAGAACCAAGTGGGCTATTGCGTATTTTTTTTTATTTTTATTCCCGCTTTCTGTTGCTAGGAGGTGCCACATAAGACATACTATGCAAGGTGGCACCAGCCGGTAGCTGCGAACTTGTTAACTAGTGTGTAGGACGGGAAAGGGGAACCCATTTTTTATCGTCGTGGCACCTGTGAGCTGCCTTTTCAATACAAAAGACATTTCCACAATGGACCACCATTGTCTCAATCATCACCTAGAATGTCAGCATAACCAATGATATCGCTATATTGTAGGTGGTCACGTCACAAGCGTACGTAAGTTGGGGAGCTGAAACAAATACGGCTATATCGAATTATGACGTGACCACACGCAAATAGCCTTCTCTTGCAGTTTCTCTGGCGCTACTAGCAAAACTTGTGGCCACTACGCGCAGTGGAGCTAGTACTACGAAAGTAGCGAAGCTGGTGGCCTTACCTTTCTTCTTTCGGTTCTCGTCAATTTCGCATTACCCTTCCTCACCCTTGCCTCTCTTTCCCATCTCCCTTATAAGCAGAACTATGCATAGCATTGCTGGAGTGTACCATCTCCTCTTGTCCTTTTCCTCGTCACCGTCACGTCACTCATCCTTACTCTCACTTCACTTTCTCTCCCCCTTTCTGTGCTGCCATATACATGGCTATGCTATGCTTTGCCCTCTATACCCTTGTCATTGCCCTCCTCCCATTCTTAACCATCCTTCTCACTCTCACTTTCCTTTCTCACCACCTTGTTATGAAAGGTCACATTATGCCCTATCCTTCTGCCTAATACGGCTGAAAGGCAAAAATCATCTCAGTTGACAGTATTGATCATTTTCCCAAGAGATTTCTGCGCCCAGCATGTTTGCTCTGACTGTGGGATCATGGGCATTAAAGCTTTCTATGCCTCAAGGTTATATACAAAGCCAGATCAGATATTTTTTTTACTAACTAAGCTATGATGTCACGTGTGATAACGCCATCAAGTCCAATCGCGTTACGTAGAGTCATGATGACGTCATAAATTGCCAATGACATGTCACGCCTTGTTGTCTTCATCAAGTCAAATTATTTTCGACGCGCGAAATTTATGCTGCACTGTGCCGAGTACAAAGTAACTTTCCTTATCGGGCGTCATAGTACCCTTTAGTAACCCTGATGATGCAACCACGATGACGTGCGAATTTAGGGGTTTGTACCTTCGACAACATCGATGTCTCAGCGCGCGCGCCACTGAAAACTAACGAGGTATGCCCTCAAGGCGAACGCTTCAATCATTCGCAAAGGTCGCGCAACTTATTTTTGGGACCTCGTTAGCGAACTTGATGGCATTGCAAAAAACTCGTTTGTAGTACTCCGACAAATGCATCGCATGCCCGCGTTCCTACTAGTGAATAAGTGGATGCTTGAGTTTAAGGAGAAAAAAAATTTCATTGTGAAGTATACAGTATGGAGTACTGCTGCACTGGCACGAGGCAAGAGAAAAAATTGGCCGCTTTCGGAGTGCTTAGCTGCAGCTGTCGTCGAAAGACGATAGTCTTATGCCAGCCGTCTTTTTTGCGCTTAGCGTCGCATATTTCAGCGAAGTGTAACAAGCACTGGCCCTTTGGAATTACGTATGTAGGGTTGTTGTTTTTTTTTCTTTCAAAAAAAGAACACACCTCCTAATACTTACGTATTGATGTTGCGTCTAGGATATACGTAATATTTACTCTTTGACTGACAATTTTTACAAGTATAAAATGAGCCACCAGCTCAAAAATTCTTGGCGTTGAGCAAGGGCTTAAACTTTCACCAAGTGACTCGGTCGTGTGACAAACAGACTGTTCGTCGAAGATTAGATTACGTTAAATAGATAGATAGATAGATAGATAGATAGATAGATAGATAGATAGATAGATAGATAGATAGATAGATAGATAGATAGATAGATAGATAGATAGATAGATAGATAGATAGATAGATAGATAGATAGATAGATAGATAGATAGATAGATAGATAGATAGATAGATAGATAGATAGATAGATAGATAGATAGATAGATAGATAGATAGATAGATAGATAGATAGATAGATAGATAGATAGATAGATAGATAGATAGATAGATAGATAGATAGATAGATAGATAGATAGATAGATTACTCTTCATTCTGGAACATCGGCACAAGACGCAGGCGCACGCATCCTGTTGGCAGCCCTGCGCATATGCGCGCGCCTGTTCATGGTGATAAGTGGACGGCGCGCACTATACTATCACCAAAGCTTGCCGCCGTTCGGGTTTCATTTGGCACCGATAGTACAAGCCACCGAAATGTGGTACAAAGGAACTCATTACTGTTTCAATACGATCGGTGGCTGCGTTGACTAGTGATCTCTTGGCATTGACGATTGTGGCGACATATGCATTCTTCTTTCATTAGTTGGCTCCACTCACGAAGCCGAGGACCTGGCTATCACGGTAACTCTGCAAGAAGGAAGAAGGGCCGCCACAATTTTTTCAGACTCGCAAACTGCCATTAGGTCATTCTCATCTGGTTTTGTCTCCACCGCAGCCGCTAGTATTGTGAATAAGACGACTACTGAGGTTAACGAGGATAAAAACACCCAAACACACATCGTATGATTTCCGGCGCAAACGAATTACACCTCGTGCTCCCCAACTCTAACGAAACAGCTTACCAGCTAGCGCGCGAACTACTCGCGGCGGAGATCGGTCCTCTCCGACGGAGAAGAAAAGGGGAGTGCATGGACTTCAATGATCTAATATTATCACTCCATGAGATCACCTAAGCTCACAAACCAGGGCGCCGGGTCTTACCCCCTCCTCACCTTAAATTGAATAAAGCGCTAGCGGTCACACTCTGACAACTACAGACGAAAACGCACGTACACCAGCCATGCTAATTAGAATCGACCAAGGCTTTCTGCCCCACTGTCAGCACATATGCTCTGACTGTGCTCCTTTATTCGGAGTCAAGATTTCCAGAAAAACCCTCCTTAAAGGCTGCAATTCGCAACGCGGAGTGCAGGAGCCAACTCCTGAGAGTTCAGGGGGCCCGGGACATCGCCCAGAGGCTCCAGCTTTCGGCGCTTCTAGGGTTAAAACCACCCGGTTGAGCTAGCGGGTCCTCCGGTCTCGTTTTACTTCTGCCTCTTGTGGACGATGATAAAATTCTCACTCACTCATTACTGCTTCAAAGCAGGCTCTGAATATTTCGTCTCAAGCGTCAAAGTACACATTCATGAGCTTGAAACTTTACAAGATCATAGAAATCTCCTTCGTTTACGTCATTCATTCAATTCACCTCAAACAATATATTTAAGCAGCTCCACTTGACGGGCACCAATAAAACAGCGAAGCCAGTGGTGTTCCCCGGGTCAAGATAACGAATTTCTGCATTTTTCAATTCTTGGAAATGTAGCTTATAACTGCTCTTCATTGGGCCCCCTTTGTTAAGGTTTAAGGTGGTAGTATATAGCCACCAACTTTTATAACCGCAAGGTATCATGTGAAAGTGGTGTGGCCATGGTAGAACACATACAATTTGTGAGGCTTACCGTTGTTTCATCCTTTTTCGTAGAAGTTGTTTGAGGTAGGTCTTAGACAATTTCTGTTGCACACGTGCTGACGAGAGTTTTTTGATAGGCGACACTAATTTATGTGGCACATACCAGTTTGTAGGGGTAACTTTGGTTTTAGGGCACCTGTGGTGAGCCGTAGAATATGTGGGCACCTGTGGCGCATACTTACTTGTGGCGCACCTGAGGGCACCTGTAAGGCGCACCTGAGGGCACCTGTAAGGCGCACCTGAGGGCACCAGTGATGCATACTTAATTATGATACTCATAGGCCTCCCCACGAATCACAGATTTGAAAGACTCGACAATGAACAGCTTGGTTGTTTAAAGCTTAGCCACACTAATTTTGTTTTTTTGGTGAAACTGCATCCTCTGCGACTTCTTGGAGAGTATACTTAAGAATTACGAAAAACGCTTTGAGAATAATTTATCAGAAAAGCCTCTTTCATAGCAACTAGCTGGGTTAGAGACTTTGCCAATGTTTGCACTCTTTCGCATAGATTTTGGTGTGGATGTTCTTTCTGGAGAAACGTTGGTAGGCAGAAACAGCACGTCATGTCAAAACTATACTTCGAAACCTTTTCAAACGTTGCCCATATTCACCGAAACGTGGGACTCAGCATATACGTAAGTCCCCTGTTGTAAGCCTACCGAGATCACTTTAGAAGTTGCAAAAACACTAGCTAGCCGCCCATACGATTGCGTGCCGGATTACGCTGAGTTTTATTGCACTGAAATACGGGAAGGACATGTGCGTTCTTTTTGAAAACTGTGGCTCGACATTGGACTGCGTCTCACTATATAGCTGATCTACCTGAATTCCGCTTCGAAGAATAGGTATATCGAATTGGAGCTTTCCGGATTACCTGAAAGCCCACCTTCGCATTTCTGTGTGGATATTGGCGTGTATTCGTTCCAGTGGGGTCCCAGCAGCTTACTTCTGAAAGCCCAGGCCACAGGTTCACGTTGCAAAAATAGTGCATTACGCGGGACCATTCTTAGTCCTTGATAAAACCACATCGTGGCGATATTGGCAGCCTACTTCAGTTGTGCCCCTTCACTTTTGTTCTTGTGCGCTTGCATGCGTGTGACAGTTCGTGTGTGCGTGTCTGTACGTGTGTGTGTCAGAGAGAGGGATAGAGATCAAAATAATTTGATATTTTTGAAACCTTCAACACAACGCTGTAATTTCGTATGGGTATGCTGGTGCACGTTAAAGAGCCCCACATGATCCAAATTTCCGGAGCCTTCCACTGCGGCGTCTCTCATATTAACATCTTGGTTTTGGGTCGTGAAAGACCAGATATTTCTACGTATATCGCAGAAGCAATAAATTCGGTATCTGTAGGTACCTGTTCAGCGACGTTATTTATTATAGCCGATGTGAAGTGAGAAGAGATGGTTCGTTAACTAGATGGGTTTAGTTAATTAGTATATTTGTTCATTCGTTCGTTTGATTATTCATTAGAAAATACGTTACTTTTGAACAACCTCCAACCTTAGTTAAATTATTTAAGAATTTCGCATGTACTACATCTTTTAAAACTATGTCAAATATTCGATAGAAGAAGTGGATACTTTGTAAGTCCTCGTTTGGATCACCACAATTCTTGTTGCACATTTTTACGCTGACCTGCTAGGTACCCAGGACACTGTCGTTTATGTTTTATAAATTGTCTTGTAGTACATTTGCTTGTTATTTCTTTTTTCCCTCTTTTGTAGGAGTCTTTGAAACTGCCCCAACAGGCGAAACGCCAGACTCATCTAGGAATTAAACGTTAAGTGCCACAATAATCGTTAGTATGCAATACTGTTAGTATCAAAGCTTTATTGCTCTATTGTACCATGTTCAAACTGTGTAGAGGGCACTCCGAACAGATACCTCGTAAACGACGTCTCCATGTTTGTGTCAAAGCACACCAAGCCAAGTTCGTAGCACTAGCAGTCGATGAGTCATAGACAGTCAATCGACATAGGTGCACGCAATGAGCGGCGTTCTTTGCGTTTGCAAGGTCTAGATATAAGCGACAAGCATTCCCTACGGAAGCTACACATCACTTCTTTCTTTTGATTAAGGCACCGATTCATCAGTAATACTGCAGAGTCTCCACACAATAGTGTCTTTGTTCTTTTCGCTGCAGGCGTTGATTGCTTCGTCTCCTATTTGGACAACTGTGGTGCGTGGTGCGACAGAAGAGAACGAGAAAGCATAGAACCAATTCATTGTGGTGTCTAATCATGCGGACAAAATCCGGGGAGGGGGGAGGGGGTGACTGAACTTTTGCAATGTTACGCTGCTCTAGAAATACTCGTTGCGATGCTGTCCCTCGGACCTTATACCGAGTATAACGGCAACGGAAAGACCCACCGAGAGTGTCCATATAATCGTTATTTCAATAAAAACTTCATTGAAAGCAAGCGGAAGCGTCACTATGGCTCAGGTGCACTCACCCTAAATTTCCCCCGCATAGTGCTCGCTACGCTTGTCACCCTATATAGTTTGACCTAGTTAAAATGTAGCTCGTTCTATTTGTGTCGATTCAGAGTCCACGTAGTAAACGTCACTTCAGCTTCTCTCGTACGTTGCGATCAGGAAAATATAACACTTCGTTCGCAATGCCACCGAACCTGGTTATACCGCTCGTCGTTAATGCCAACGTTGGGAGGGACGTGCCCGCAAGGGCCGGACCCGGATTATCGATGCTTTGGAGAGAGCAGATTATGTCGGATTACCGATTCGGGGAACGGGGATTAGTTTTTCGCTGTTATTAATTCGAATGTCTACGGAAGAAATGGTCGAAGACACTCTTGGAGTGTCTGGACGCCCGCTAATGGTAAGAAGCGACGGTATCGCCCGCGAAGCACGTGTTCAAGAGCAATTTACTCGGAAACACTGCTACCTTGGAGAAGGGCTCTGATCTCAATAGGCGCGGGGAAGTTTGCTTTCTGGACAACGTCTACTGAGCCGGTATTACTGAATGGTATTCTGGCGTTATTAAAAAAAACAACTATCTACAAAGGAGAGACACCAGCACGACAAAATGGGCTGCACTTGTGATTTATTTCAATTATGAAACCAATCGATATATAAAAGTGACCCACACATGCGCAGAATAGCCAGCACTGCCTAACCTACACACCTCTCATACAGTCTTATCTCAAAAGACTACAGCTGTGTTGAAGTGTCACTAATATTCATCACCTGACTTAGTGATACAAAATGTTTTCAGTAATTTAGTGCTGTCTGATACTTGCTCTTTCCCAGGATCGTCCCCTCATGACGTAACAGTTCGCATTTGCAGACCTTTCAGTGCGCAAAAACATGCGCGAATTCATGTTAATTGTTTACATTTCAGTCATGTTCGAAAACTCTTACGTTCATTTCGTCCCCCTTTAAGATAGGCCAGCTATCTCCCCACATACAGCATGCATGCTAAAGCTGAGCAACTAAACATGTATAGTAACAAGCAGTGCAGTGACGTAACAGCGTAGCTTGGCCGTGCAACGGCGTCACTACGTAGCTCAGCAGCGGAACGGTGTAACAATGGTGCTCTGCAGCCTATGTAACGTCTTAACAGGGTAGCTCAGCCGCTAACGGTGCTACAAAATAGCTCAGCAGCGTAACGCCTATAACCAGGCAGCTAGCTGATAACGACGCAGCTATAGCTCATAAGCTCAGCTAGCATAAGCTCAGCTAGCTCATAAGCTCACCAGCTAGCTCATAATAACGCAGCTAGCACCGTAGTAACCTGGATTTCTAGAATAACGGGATAACAACGTAGCTGTGATAGGTTAGCAGCGCAGCGGCATAACGACGCAGCTTAGCAGCGTAACGGAGTAACAACAAAGCTATCCAGAGTGACGGGGTAGTGGCGTAGCTTAAGCATCATACTGGTGTAACGACATATCGTAGAAGCTTACCGGCATACAACTTGGCATGGCATCGTAAAAACGCAAGTACGTTGCTTTCCAGCGTAATGGCGAAACAACGTCGCTTAGCCGAATATTGTTTGCAGTCGGGCTAGAATAACGTTTACTGTCGGGCAACTTAATGGCCGCTATTATATGTTTTCACCAAAAATCAACAAAACATCACACATGACATTTATCGGGTATAGTACGCAAGTGTAGGGACAGAATTTACTGTTATCGACCAGCGAGGCATCTGTTTTTATTTCACGAGGCAGAAATGAAAAAAACCCAGAGAACTTTGCAACAACCGTTTCTTTCTCGCCTTCGTTGTCCACGCGATGAATCTATTACGACACTGATGCACGCGAAACGACCGTATTCCTAGTAGTACGCAGCGCCATTAGAGTTAGGACGTATCTAAACGCTGCAGCAGTTGCAAATGAAGAACAACAGGGGGACCGTGTTTACGTATAGAGATACTAGGAAACGCTCACTCGAAATCGCAGCGCTGCTGCACACTTCACCTACTTCGAGGGCAGTCCTCACCAGCTGCTTGAACGTGGAAAAACATCGAAATTTTTGAAACGACATGTTACGAGAACTAGCTTGTTGTTACGCGTGCTATACAAACATGATAGAAGAGTAAGAAAGCACGAAAGTAGGGAAAAAAGGGCGAATGAAAGAAAGACAGGGATATGAAAGGACTTCCACATCTAAGTATACACTAACAAGAAATCGTCATTGCACCTTGGATGTCACGCAAGCACGTTGTACGTCTCGCAGGTGGCAAAAACACATCACCTTCTCATGCATTTCTGGTAAGACAAACGCATTTAACACATCAGCGCTACCGCAAGCCATCAGCATGTTAAATGGCCTTCCTGGACGATATCGCCTCTGATAGTAACCCTAACACGTTTTCACACATACATGAGGTGCATTTTTTACATTAGTGGCGTAACGTTTTTTTCATGTTTAAATTTCAACGTTTGTCTATTTTGAGGAGGAATCGCGTTTTTTTACGCTAAAGCGCTGTAACCTGCAACTGTGTGTGCTGTTGTCTTCCACTAACGTAATTTATTGAGTTTGAAGCGTTGTAGTTTATTTTTGTGGTTTGTTTGAATTCACTTTTATTGTCATTCTCCTAATCACACAATGTTAGCTTAAAGAATCTACCAGGGCAGACGACCGTAGATGAGTGAGTTCCAATATCAGACAGCTCAGTCAAATATTTGGGTTGCTCTCAAAGTTTTTTTTTTATCTCCTTGTTTTCCTCGCCTCACCGAGTATGCCAGTGCAGAGTAGTCAACCGGGTGGTTAACTTCGCAGCTCACTGCTCCCTGCCTTTCATAACTTATATTTCTTTTTCATCTTTCTTTTTCATGATATCACATAAAGCTCAGCACACAGTGAACACCGAAAAACAAACCAATGTTCTGAAAGAATAATGAAGTAACAATAAAAACGCAGAACACTTCTCCCCCCCCCCGTAATCTTCTCATGCAATAAAGCACATCTAACATAAACGTAAGTGCCGACTTTATTGCACACGCCTGTGGATAACGTGTGCTTTTTAATTGACAATCGCACAAGTATGAACGCTGAAACTTGAGCAATATTGGTGGGCGCTGCGGATGGGGTTGAATGTTGGCTGTTACGAAAATTGTTTAGGGCGGCAGAGAAACGGACAGACAAACAGACCGACAAAGATATTTGCGTCGAAGTACCCCAAGAAAGACTATCTTCTTTAAAAGCAATTATTGCGCATATCTGAGGCACAATAACAACACGTCAATATTCTGTGGTGTGTCCCTTTATACTAGGGAAGACACACATAAATATTTTTAAGGACCGTAGCGTTTATAACGCTGCGATGACAATGCAATGCTGCGCACAAAAAGGCACGCGTTTCCAATGCTTTGCCAAGACAACGCCGTGGTGACACTTGCTCGTCACTTTGCGTTCTGTGCTTTAACGCCTCCGAGACGGGCACGCACGCCACACGCTTGCTATATCAGAGGCCATCTTTCGTTTTCCAACATAGCTGCCAGATAGCGCTCATGTCTCACGTGACCCAATGCTCTCGTTCGCCTCCGCTGCACGCATCGAGAGACTCTAACGCAGCGCCTCCAGAATACCATTCACCAATTTTTTCGCCCAGAACATCAAATAAACGTTTTGTTGACTCTCTACAGACGCAAAACTATCGTATTTCGACGACATTTGCAGTAAAACATGCAGATACGGGGCTAATGTTTTCTTCGTGCGCCTATGTGTATATATATGCATACTTATACATATCTGGGACATGCCAGTGACGGCAAAAGTGAGCGGATAGTGTCCATAAAGTTGCTATTGCAATAAACTCATGCCATCTTCTGCTAAAGGGAACCATGTGTAGATGCGAAGCAGCGGGCGCTAACGCTTACACTATAGCGGTGGCGTTGACGCTGATCGCGGCGTTGCGCAGGCGAGAAACCTAGGGAGGCGCCAAAAGTTCGAAGTGCGTCTGCTTCAGTTACCGTCTGCAACCGTCGGACTATCGTGTCTCAGTGATTCGAATAAGCGATACAATACGCCAGGGCCAGACAGATGATCAGCTATCCCCTCTTGCGAGTGCAGGCTGCTGCGTCACTGTGGCTCCGACGGCGATAAGGAAGCTCACGCCATTTTTATCAAATCGCACCGGGGTGCTGTGGCGCTATGATGATCGGACGAAGACCCGAATTTCACGTACGCTTCTTCATCGAGATGCTCTCGGATAGCGCACATTTACGAACGGCTACGCATTGCGCATAGGCGCGACCGAAGCGGCGGTTCGCATGTGACAACTGCGGTGGTAGAAAAACGTTCACCCATCGAACCGCAAGTTCTTCTCTTTAGCTCTGTTTGACTGCCCACTGTATAGCCTACTGCAACTACCTTTGTGCAACGTGCTTGGCCTGTTCGACATCCGACATTCGTAGTAAGAGAGACTTCTGCACAACCAACACGACTTGACGCCGCAGAAGGCCATTCAAGCTCTACGACGCGTTTTGACATCCACGGCCTTGCAGAAGACGAACTGGAAATGTAAGTGCAATTAAGTTACTACGTCCCTCTGTAGCCTCAAAGAATTTGCTTAATTAAGTTGTTCTGCTTGGCTGGTTGCTTCGAGGAACAGCGCAAAAAAAACAGAACAATAGAAAACACTCACAGCACTGGTTCTAAACAATGTTGTTGTGAGAAAAAAAAAGCTTACGTTCAGTGACAGTGGCCACTAGTAACTTCAAAAAAGTAACCCACATCTAAAAGACTAGTAACCTTGCCGCTAAAGCTATCACTCATTTTGTACACACATGATTTCGTGAGATCTGACCTAATTGAAAACATGAGTAATTTGGCTATATGCTGTTTTTTTTTTATAACCTCCGAGTACTCGGAGGAGAAATTTAGCAGCGCTTGCCCACAATATCCTCCAAGATATTCAAAGCCAGTGTTGAATTTTTTGTCGAGCTTGTAAAAAATGACACAGATATGTCTTGCCTTGAGTCAGCCCTCAAGAAGTCGTGTGAGCACAAAATATGAGTGATAGCTGTGCCGCAAAGGTTACGCATGCATTAGATGTGTTTATCCACTTGATGCTTCAATTTTTTGTGTCGTCCTGAATTCCTCACTGTGTTCGTGTTCGCACACCCCGTCTTTTTGAAGTGTTAGCATACTTGAATGACGGCGTTATTTGCACTTGCGGCAAAAACGCCACAGTAGTATAAAGACTACTATGCTAGACATCCAACCCGATGGTCGCGTGTTCGATGCCGGTCTCGCTTTACATGTATGCATAGACACTGAAGGTCCCGCGTAGTTACATCAAGGTACATGCTAAAGAGCACCAGGTGGTCAAAATTTTCGGAGCCATCCACGACGGCGTGCCTCCAGATCATATTGTGGTTTTGGCGCGGAATACGTCAGTGATTAGTTTTACACTTCCTGCAAAAACCCACGATGACATTTTTGTTTTTAAGAAAGCTGTTTCAGCCAACCATTAGGAACAAACAAAAAGCTATCATCATCACAAAACTGCACTCACTCTCTCTATCTCTCTCTCTTCGTCCTCCTTTTCATATTTTAACTGAAATAAGAGGCGCGCACACAGGCACTAGAAAAGGAAATCACACAGCCTGTTCTAGTGTCTGTGTACGCGCCCTTATTTCTGTTAAAAGATTAACCAATACCAACTAGCCCAATTATCCGTGCTTTTTTTTTTCATCCTTCTGCCTCGACCTTGGAACACGTGCGCTAATTGGTCAGGCAGGCGCGGGATGCGCTAATCCTGATGAACGAGACAATAATCTGACAGAGAAAGAAAGGTGCGGTAAAAGGTGAAATAAAACGGAAAAAAAGGGAGGAGAAAAGACAGAAATATAAGAAGGTACGGAAAGATATAGGAAAAACACACCTAAAGACGTATAAAAATGTAAAGACTAAAAGAGAAAGGAAAACTCAAATATAAATAAAGAAATAGGTGTACAGGGGTAAAGAAGTAGAAAGAAGGAAGAAGCAAGAAATATGAGGAATTGGGGAGAAAGAGGATATATAGAAGAAAAAGAAAGGATTAAGGAAGGGAAAGAAATAAAGAAGAAAACAAAAATGAAATGACGTGAGGTAGGCGGAGAAAAGGAAAGACGAAGCATAACAAGACACGCTGCACAGCTGTGCATTTCCTTCAGGTTTCACACAATGAGTGCGAAGCCACTATAATTTATTTTGTTCACTTCCGGAATGCCACAAATAAAGCTAGCAGAAGAAATATAACTATCTAAAAAGATATAAAGAAATTAACACAGCGCATGTTAATTTCACACATGAGAAGAAAAAAGCTAAAGGGCAGCTTTAAATGTGAATTTACAGCACTTGATTTGTTGTGTGACCAGACACAAACCAAAACAAACTTGCATAAAACATTTCACCCCATTCCTGAATGCACAGAGAGACCTGCGTCTTGACTCTTCAAATATTCGAGTTTTGAGAAAAGCGGTTAAGATTTCGTGAGCATTTCCCTCCGTCGACGACACCAACTTTCCCGAGGTGTGGCTGGACCTTTTTTTTTTTTCCAGCCTGAGAGATCCGCATGCCAGTCGTATAATTATCGTTAATGTGGGGAGCATCTGCATGAATTTCTCACGAGGTCGATGAACTATGCGAAATATTAATGTCTACGCCACGGCGGCTGATTTTTTTTTTAATTCATTCGCGCCATCAATCTGTAATGTAAAAGCATCCTTTTTCATTTCTTTTTTTTGTTTGTTTTGTGGAATATTTTCATATATGTGCGGTTTTCGAAAGCGCCACTTGTTGAGTGGTCTCTGCTTATTTAACAAACTAGGTGTTAACGGAAATTTGAAAATCTCCCCGCTTTTGACTCATCGTGGTGGGTTCGTATCCAGGCCACGTTCACGTCACCACCAGCGCGCCCACCGTTCGTCATGCAGCAGTGATAACGAGACGAAAATATTCGGCGTTGATAATGATTGTATTTATATGGCGGAAGTAATCTCCAAATATTTTTTTTTCTTGAGAATGTAAGAAAAAAGTTAGAGGTATGATATTATAAATGGTTGTTTATGAATTGTTACGTGGAAATGACAGAAATCAGTTCGTAACCACAGCACAGCTCACACACAATGTCAACCTCCTCATTTCTAGCCTTAGGCGTATTTTAGGGTATGTCCCACTATGACATGTTACCATCAGCCGAAACCACGTAAAATATGTGCGTGTGTATGTATGAGTGTATTAATTATGTGTCTGCACAAGTGTGCGTTTACTACTTGTTTTAATTACGCATAGCTATGCTGCTGTTGGTAAAAACACTTGTGATTCATCCTCGATACTACTCCTGCATGGGCTCAGTTTTGAGCCTGCAATAACCTGTAAATAAATGAATAAATAAAGCCATAGCTTTGCCGCAAAGGCGGAGCAATGACCGCGATAGCAACAAAGTGTCAGGTCACGCGCTGATTGGTAAGCAGATCGAAACGTGCCGCGTGTTTCTCACGCACAAATGACACACGAAGCGTACTCACAGGTACAGATGCACGCGAATAAGCGTCTCAGTCGCTGTGTCTGAAAAGCACGCCCTTTTCACAAATGGAGGCTGTGCAACGATTGCAGATACCTTTGTGCGCCGCGTAACTACAACAGTATCGTTCTAGTGCAAGCCCAACGCCAGCCAAGGCGTATGATCCTCCCCACCGGGAGATAAGGGGGCGCAAGAGATCGTCTACTGCCTACTCCTTTCCGCGAGCCAAAGTACGCGTGAGAGATGAGAGCCGCCGCGTGGTCATTGCGCCGATAATGCTGAAAATACCCCAGAGATGCCCGCCAACAGCGGCAAGTGGTAGATATAAAAAGCTGTCTGTTTGAACAGTGAAGGAAGTGCCCCTCGGTGGCTCAGTGGTTAACGCCTCGCATTCACGACGTAAAGGTCACACGTTCGATTCCGCACGCTGTGTCTTTTCTGGATTTCTTTATTTCTTGCGTTTTCATATATGTAGGCAAGGGGATAGAATCTCCCCAATGCTATTTACCGCGTGCTTACAGGAGGTTTTCGGAGGCCTAGTATGGGAACAGTTAGGTATGAGAGTTATGGAGAGCACCTTAGTAACCTGCGCTTCGCCGATGACATTGCATTGTTGAGTAACTCAGGGGACGAATTGCAACTCATGATTAGGGAGTTATACAAGGAGAGCAGAAAGGTGGGTCTTAAAATTAATCTGCAGAAAACGAAAGTAATGTACAACAACCTCGGAAGAGAGCAGCACTTCGAGATAGGTAATATTGCACTTCAAAATGTAAAAGACTGTGTCTACTTGCGGCAGGTAATAACCACGGAGCCGAACCACGAGACTGAAGTAACTAGAAGAATGAGAATGGGGTGGAGTACATTTGGCAAGCACTCTCAAATTATGACAAGTAGATTGCCACTATCCCTCAAGAGGAAGGTATATAACAGCTGTATCTTGCCGGTACTTAGCTACGGAGCAGAAACCTGGAGACTTACAAAGAGGGTTCAGCTTAAATTGAGGACGACGCAGCGAGCAATGGAAAGAAAAATGGTAGGTGTAACCTTAAGAGACAAGAAGAGAGCAGAGTGGATTAGGGGACAAACGGGGGTTAAGGATATCATAGTTGAAATCAAGAAGAGGAAATGGACATGGGCCGGGTATGTAGCACGTAGAAGGATAATCGCTGGTCATTAAAGGTAACTAACTGGATTCCCAGAGAAGGCAAGCTGGTTAGTGGGAGACATAAGGTTAGGTGGGCAGATGAGATTAAGAAGTTTGCGGGTATAAATTGGCAGCAGCAAACACAGGACTGGGTTAACTGGCGGAACATGGGAGAGGCCTTTGTCCTGCAGTGGACATAGCCAGGCTGATGATGATGATATGTAGATGCGTATATATATACGGTGCATGACGCCGACGCCGGCGCTGAAATCCAACCGAGACTGTCCATATAATTGCTATCGCAATAATGAATAAATAAACGTGGGGGGGGGGGGGGGCTGAACTTTACACTAGCCGCGTAAAGCTCAATAAACAGTGAAGCTTGTTGATATTAGGTGTTCACGTGGCCTCTTGGATGATGCTAGGTCTTTCTTCAGTGTGGAGAGATTAGAATCAACCGACAGCCTGTCACCGACCATGGGAGAATTTCAAAACTGCAGCGCCAAAAACTAACGTGCAAAGATGGCTGTGGTACCAGCGGTCGCAGCACGGGCCTTTCGTCGATCGTGCTCGGCTCCCGCAGCGGACAAACTCGGCGCGGCGGTTGCGCGGACTGTCTCACAGTTGGGCGCGGCTGAGAAGCAACAGCGGGGAGAGTTTAGTGATGCGTAATAAGCAACGTCACGGAGTGTTTTTTTTTTAGAACACCCGATGTTTTACTTCCAGCATTAAGACCCTCGCTCTTGAAACGGTGTATATTTGTTCCACAAAAATAACCCTGCCCCGCCGCGGTGGTCTAGTGGCTAAGGCACTCGGCTGCTGACCCGCAGGGCGCGGGTTCGAATCCCGGCTGCGGCGGCTGCATTTCCGATGGAGGCGGAAATGTTGTAGGCCCGTGTACTCAGATTTGGGTGCACGTTAAAGAACCCCAGGTGGTCTAAATTTCCGGAGCCCTCCACTACGGCGTCTCTCATAATCATATAGTGGTTTTGGGACGTTAAACCCCACATATCAATCAATCAAAATAACCCTCACTTATCTTGCGTTAATGTCCTTGCTTTATAACCATGATCCCGGTACTTCCCACTTACTAACTACGCACGCAATATCAGCGTGACACAGCGTTGTTGATGAAAAAGTGGCGTAAGCCACTTTTTCAAAAAAGTAATGTGAGAAAACCAGATAACATTTGTAGCTGTAGGACAGAAATACTTCCCAAACACTCAATTTTTTTTCTTAGAATGTAGACAACATATTTCCAACAAATCTTTGCAATTCATTGTGCAGGTAGCCCACATGCAGTGGGACACATTGACGAAGACCATGCTTGTAACCTGCTTTTACAAACAACATTTCCTCTCGAGAATCGGCTTCGCTAAACAAGCCGGCGTTGATGATATGGCGAGACAGAGGGAAGCAGTGGGTCACATGCAATGGCACCGCTATTTGTGCGACTCCCACAGCTCCGCTTAGATGTTGCCTCGCAAAGCTTGAAAGAACATTCTAAAAAGCAAACTTTGTTCGATGGAAAGCTTTTGTTCGAGCAATCGAGCTCAATGTTTCCCGCGAGGCAGTAGAAGCAATCTTGACCAAACCACGCAAAGAACATGCGACGGCCTGTGAGGGAAAGCAGCCCAGTAGGTTTAAATGTTTACCGAGCCCTAATCTCGTTTGTGAACAAAAGGAAGCGCTCTTTCTCTCGGAATTCTCAGTCGAGTGAGGCCCGGCTAAAACAATAATGCAGAACACCCCGAACGAGAAAATTGGTGTCTAAACGTTTCATCTGTCTTCAGAAGCCGCTACTATAGATTAGAAGCTGAAAATGCAATTAGGTATTTGTACTAAATTTTTGCTTTATGAAATAAATGCCGTAGAACTCGAGCACTAGCGAAAATTTATGAATAAAATAAAAAATATATCAGAACAGGATAATGAGAACCCAGATGCATAGCTGTAAGGTTCATGATCATTCCGAATTACGTTTTTCTCACTCCAATCGTTGCATGTCAGTTCTTTTCTTCAATAATTATGAATCACCCGGGTTTTCATGTAATTAGATCCTAAAAATGCAATAGGCCTAGCCCTTTTTTTCTATTTCTGTAGCGTATTTGTTTATCTGTCCTTTTTTGTCAGCCATTGTCACAGCATCTTTCATGCTATTATGAAGCAAGCACAGTGAACTTTCGTCATTAATGAGAATCGCACGACGAATACGAAATATACTGTAAGTAATAAAACGTCAAAAGTGGAGAGGGAGAGAGAGGGGGGGAGAGAGAGAGAAAGGAAAAGCCGGGAGGTTAACCAGATATTGGCATCCGGTTTGCTACCCAGCGCTGTGGGCGGGGAAGTAGGGGCAAGAAAGGGGGGTAGATAGAGAAAAAAAAACGCACGCGCACTCATAAGAAAACGAAAACCCACACAGAAAGGGCGTCCTAGCTACAACCGTTCAGTAAGGCCGGTCGATCGCAAAAAGTGTAGTAGCGCTTTCAGGGCCCACTTCTGTGAAGTCGCATCCTGTCGATACTGCAGAATTCCCTGCTCTGACAGAGGTTGATCATCTAATTTGTTGAGTTCCTTGCGAAGGCATAGTCGTTGTTTACTATACGCTAGGCAGTCACAAAGAATATGTTGGAAGGTTTCCTCTTTGCCACAGTGGCCACAGGCTGCGGTGTCGGCCATCCCAATGCGGAAAGCATACGCGTTGGTAAACGCAACGCCCAACCACAGCCTGCATAACAGCGCCTGGTCTGCTCGGCAAAGCCTCGACGGGACTTGAAGACTTAGCGTAGGGTCAAGCGAGTACAGTCGGGCATGCTTGAAGTGTGGCTGATTCCATTGTGATGTGGTTTGCTGGCGAGCAAGCCTGTGGAGCTTTCGTGCAGCATCTGTCCTAGAAAGTGGTAGTCGTAGTTTATGATCTTCTTTGTGAGCTGAGCGGGCAGCTTTATCGGCCCGTTCATTGCCTATGATTCCGCAGTGACTGGGAAACCACTGAAATGTAATTTAGTACCCTCTCTCAGTCAGGTGGTGTATAACCTCTGCTATTTCTAGTACCAGCTGCTCGTGTGGTCCACGGCGTAAGACCGATAGTAGAGACTGCAGTGCCGCCTTCGAGTCACAGAAAGTAGTCCACTTGCGCGTAGGTTGATCAACTACAAATTGCAACGTGGCACGAAGTTCTGCCAATTCTGTTGCCGTTGATGTTGTTGCGTGAGATGTCTTGAATTTAATTGTCGTGGCCAACCTTTTTATCACTACTGCTCCTGTAGAGCTGTCCGGCTGAACTGATCCGTCAGTGTATATATGTGTGGAGTCTTGGTATTTCTCATACAACAGAAGTAGTGTGAGCTGTTTAAGAGCCGGTGACGACAAGTTGGCCTTTTTCTGGACGCCAGGTATGTTAATATTAATCATTGGTTGAGCGAGGCACCATGGCGGAGTCACAGGTCTAGCGCCAGGAGAGAACGAAGTTGGGATCG
This sequence comes from Rhipicephalus microplus, assembly GCF_043290135.1. Lineage (NCBI taxonomy): Eukaryota > Metazoa > Arthropoda > Arachnida > Ixodida > Ixodidae > Rhipicephalus > Rhipicephalus microplus. The sequence goes on along the minus strand of NC_134706.1, from coordinate 5,266,031 downwards.
ACTCACCATGTGCGGTCACTGTTTAGCAGTAACATGTGCATGGTCGGACCACTGGTAGAGAGGCTAGGTGATGTCGAGGAGTTAGAGCAAGGTGTCATATATGTGTCCTCAGCACTTCCACATTAATGTGGGTCTTCATGAGGTTGTCCCTTGTGATAGCGATAGTTGCCGCTGTTGGCGCACTTTGGGGCAAGCCTAAACATATCCGGAGTGCTTGAGCCTGCACGCTTCGAAGCATTTGTATGCTTGTTTTACTTGCGTTGGTTAACACAGGTAGGCTGTACCGAAGGAATCCAAGGAAAAGAATCCTGTATAGTCACAACATAGCAGTTGTGGACATTGCCCAGTTCTTTCCAGTGAAGAACTTGAACAGATGACAGATGCCTGTCAATCGCCTTTTCATGTATGATACATGCGAGCTCCATGAGAGGTCTCTGTCAATTATAACACCTAGGAACTTGTATGATCGGAGGTGACGTATCCTTTCGCTGTTTATCAGAACGCTGTAGTTCTGCATTGGTTTGCGCGTAAATGCCACAAGTGCACATTTCTAAGAGGAAATTTCCAGACCTCGTTGATGAAGGTAAATAGCAACTTGAGTGGCAGCTCTCTGAATTCGCGCTCGAAGCTGTAGACGTGTTACTGCAGACGTCCAAACGCAGATGTCGTCCGCGTACATTGACAATCTGACAGTACTTGGCAGATACTCATTGAGAGCTATTAGCGTCAGGTTGAATAGTACAGGGCTAAGTATGCCACCCTGGGGAACACCACAATGGCTGTAATGTAGCGAAGTGTCACCATCCTCGGTTCTCACAAAAAAGGATCGCTCAGAGAGATAGCTGCGTAGCCACTGAAACATCCGACCACCCACTCCTACCTTCTTGAGAGCGGTGAGGACCGCTTCATGTGTGACGTTATCGTACGCCCCTTTAACATCAAGAAATAAAGAAGCGCAGAGATGCTTACTGGCTTTTTCGTGTTACACGTAGCTGACCAGGTCTATGACGCTATCAATTGATGACCGGCCACGGCGAAATCCCATCATAGCGTCCGGGTAGATTTTGTAATGCTCCAGGAACCATTCTAGACGTCCAAGTACCATCCTCTCCATCACTATGCCCAAGCAACTAGCCAGTGCAATCGGGCGGTATGATGTGAGCACCAATGGTGACTTGCCAGGCTTCAGTAATGGAACCAAACGGCTGGTCTTCCAGTTAATTGGGAGGCTGCCCTCTCGCCCCGAATCGTTGTATATCTTGAGGAGGGCACTCCTCGCACACTCACCAAGGTGACACAGTGCTCTGTATGATATTCCACCAGGCCCGGGTGCTGATGTCCGTCTACACAAAGCCAGTGCTGCTTAAAGCTCATGAATAGAAAAAATTGGTCCATGTGGTGATCGTGTGATGTCGTGCGACCACGTGAGAGCGTGGAGATGTTGGGATCTGCGAGTTGCCCAGATAAGTTGGCACAGAACTCTTCTGCCACGTCGACCTCCGATCTCTGTTCAGAGAGGGCTAGAGCCTTGAATGGAGACCGCTGAATGGGAGCTGTCCGGAGCCCTCTTATCGTCCTCCACAAGTGTGATAATGGCTTGCGAGGATCTAACGACGCGCAGAAGGCTGCCCAACGTTGTGACTCTAGCTTGTCTATGCGGCGTTGTATCTTCTTCTGAAGACGTCTAGCGATTCGTAAATCGTTGATTGCTTTCGTGCGTCGGTACCTTCGTTCCGCACGCCGTCGGAGAGCCCGAAGTCGTTCTAATTCCACATCGAATCCGGTTACTCTCGAAGAGCATGTGAGGGTGCACACTGTGTCTTGCACTGTGGACTAGATCACCTCTTCTAAGTCAAATGAGGTGTTCTCTTGACAGCGTTCTTCCATGAGAGATTCAAACTTGGTCCAGTCCACTCTTTGGATAGTTTCGCGTACCTTGCAAGGTGATAATCCTCTGATCTTGACATATGTGGGAATGTGGTCGCTCTCATGTGTTTATATGTCCGCAAACCATCCGGCACATCTGACGAGACCTCGAGAAACAAAAGCCAAGTCAAGACAACTGCTGTATCCAGGGCCACGTAAAAGTGTTGGGCTGCTATCATTTAACAAGCACAGGTCGTTGTCTGAAGCAAACGTTATCAGACATCTACCCTTTGCCTGATCTTCGGGCTCCCCCATAGCGTATGGTGGGCGTTAAAGTCTCCGATGATCACCCATGGGCCAGGAGTGGATGATAGGGACTGTCCTATTCTTCTGTGGTCAAGTCTACTTGATGGCGACAGGTATGCACCGATAACAGTGACAACACGACCATTTTTCTTCACTGTTAAGTATATATATTGGTTATCGTTGTCAGGTGGTACAGACCGAAGAATGTAGGTCAGGTCACGTCTAATAAACAGCAGGACCTTGCTGTTTCCACTATAACAAGCCGACATAAATGATTCGTATCCGGAGAGTCTGATAGCGCTCGATAAATTTGGCTCACAGATGACGATGATGGGAAACATATTGGTGGAAACGAACCGACGGAGATCTGCAATGCGTGATTTCAGTCCCCGTGCATTCCACAGAAAAATAGTTGCTTTTTTGACCTCTTCCCTGAAAGACAGTGGCTGGTGAGTCATTATCTACTCAAGAGACGCCAGTACTGGACTCAGAGCGTCCAGTACTTGAAGTGCACTTCTGGCTGACGTTGTGCGCATGTTGTTTAACACCGTGCGAATGGCATTAATTATGGGTCGTAGAAGAGCAATCACTTGCTTATCCAAGTTCCGCTGCTCCTCTGTTGTCGCAGCTTGCTCTGATGAATGCGGCTTCTGATGCGGTTCTTCCACAAGTTGCGTGAGCGTAAGTGGCGGCCACTCTTCAGTAGAGAGATATCTACTTGTTTTCTCTCTTCCATCGTCTGCGTTCGCCACGGTATACCCTGCAGTGGGCGCCGTTCCCAGATGCGTTGACTTACTTCTTGTAGTTGACTATGTTCTTCGCGAAGATCTTCGACGGTGACGTCGTCGTCTTCGCCGGACTTTTTCCGCGGCCTCTTTGTGGGTAGAGCTGTCTCGCATCATTTGTCTAAGAATAGTAAACTCCTTCTTTATGCGTGGACAGTCTTTGTAAGATGCACTGTTGGCACCTTGACAATTAGGGCACTTTAGTATGGTTGCACTGCATTTGTCTTCGGTGTGTGGTTCTAAGCATCGGGGGCACACTTCGGAGTTCCTGCACGCTCCCTGCACATGGCCGATCTTCTGGCACTTATGACATCGCATAGGTTTTGGAATAAACGGTCGGACCTGGTGACGAAAGTGGCCAACCTTCACGTGGGAGGGGAGACAGTCCCCTTTGAACGTAATTCTCACACAATGTGCGTTACCAAGGCGGCTGACATTCACAATGACGTTATCTTCATTTGCCGGTTTTATTAGCACTGAGAGATCCGAGTTTGGAATTTCAGTGGCGATGTCATAAATGACTCCTATTGAAGTGGTGCTATCAGCTGGTATTATAGACATGACATTGATGTTACCCAGTTGCGTTACTTTCTGAAGCACGTTTAGCGCACGTGGGTTCAGCACATCGATTGCCAAGATGTTCCTTCTTGCGTTTAAACGTACTTCTTTGATCTGATTTGGCGTAATATTCTCGAGACACACAGAGAGCGCTTGCCTGTTCAGCCCGCGTAGACTGTCGGTAGCCTTCAGCGGCCCAAACAGGATAGAGTGAGGCCATCGCTGAGGTGCAGTTTTCACGGTGGTCGTGCTTGATGCCGAAGATGCATTGACGATCCCTCGTTTAGCCTTGCGGTACAGGACGGGTTAGAAGCCGTCGTCCGAGGACTCGTCACTTGATGCGGAGTACAGCTCAGTGTCCTCACCCTCACTAGACGCGTTTCCTCGCTTCCTCGAAGCAGTCCCCGCGGTCGAACCGGACTCGGACGGTGCCCCGTGAGGTTGAACATCCATCACCACGATATATGGGGCGATAGACCCCACAACTGCGGCGAAAAATCCAGAAAAGCACAAAGATGAGCAAGGTGTGTTCCGTAAACGAATCCCTTCGTCTTTCAAAAGTGGAAATTTTTATTGGGCCAATATTGTCCAACAGATGTGCAAACCCTCTCAGTGCAACGATCGATGCTGGCGAAAATGTCGTCTTCCATGCTTTTAAATCGGCACATAAACTTTTCAGAAAGACGAGGAAAAGAACAAAATGAATTGTTAGCCGTTTTTTCAACTCACTCGAAGTTACTGAGGCGTAACATTACATTGCTCGTCGAATGCCAATAGTGGCTGTTGGCGGCGGGGGCGTCTAAACAAATGACGAAATAAAATAGTGATCACGTGTTAAAATCACCATGACATCGTAGTGATGTCGCAGGTTGCTAGAACTTGTGAAGTCACACAGTGACGTTGTCGCATGACGGCGTCACTTGGTCAGAGGGTGGTGGGTTGGGGGGACAATACTGGAGGCAACACAAAATCAAGAGTGTCAAAATGACTCCAGTGCCTTCGATGGCGGGAGCTGTGCGAAACTATGAAAACTAAGCTTCTTCATTATGCCACGCAGAACCAACAGAAATCTATTATAATCGTCAACCGGCATTCTTCATTTTTTTTCACCTTTTGCTTCACCCCGAAACACGTGAGCGATTTCTCCGGCATGGGATGCGATAACTCTGAGAGAACCAGTACAAAAAGGGAGGTGAAGATGAATAAGATGCAAAAAGAAGAAAAGAAGCTATTGCGGGGATAACCACTATGGTAGCTTAGTTGGTAGAGCACCGTGTGCGTTATTAGAAGGTCGTAGGAGCAGTCCCTGCCCCGGCTAGTTATGTTTTTGTAGACTTTTCCTTCTTCACATTTACATAACATTTACTACTACATTTTCAATGATTTTTAAAGTACTTTTTTTGCCTTTCTTTCGTCTATTTCACTCTTCACTTTCTTTCTCCTCTTTCTTTCCCATTTTCCCTGCACTTTCTTTCTCATCTGTCTTTCCAATTCTCCCTTTCCTTAGTGCAGGGTAGCAAACCGGATGCTCCAATTTCTGGTTAACCTCTCTGCATTTGCCTCATTTTATTCTCTCTCTCTCTCTCTCTCCATTGATTTCCTTGAAAGTGCTGTATGTTATTTCATATTCAAATATGACTCTGTGGTTGCTTCAAGTTGCGGGCATCCCCAGTGTCAATTCTGAGACCTTCTCTTAAACGATGCGTGTAGTTCACTTCGTTATCTAAGCAAAAAATATAATAAGCGCACTATCTGCCATCAACAACAACACAAGAAGTGGGGAGATGATGGTGAGCCTGGTAACGCCGTGAAGTGTTATTAGAAGGCCTGACATAAAATGTGACACACGTTGTCGTAAACAAGTGAGATCGCTAGAAGATTGCGATGCTCGAGAGGAGGCGCACGTCGAAAAGGAAAGCCCCAACAACCCCAAAAACAATAATCGTGTCCTTGGAACGAAAATCAGGAACGTTCAATTATGCAGAAAATAAAAAGAAACGTAGCACTGGGCAAAAGAGATGGATGCCTGTAAACATTGGTGCGGGAATTATCAATTATGGCCCAAGCTCAAGGTTCCACCGGCGACGTGGGGTGACCGGATGGGAAAATTAATAACATAAAGACAGCGCCTGCGTCGATTTTAATCATGGCAAACCCTTCTCGGTTCGTCTTTTTTTTTTTCAATGAAGGGCATTTTGTAGTCTCGCAATGTCGCGCTTGGGCGTTGGCGGTGGTGGCGGCACCATCTACACCCCCACTGCGCAAGCTAACGTCTTGGGTCTCGTACTGCATGCTCGCGTCTCGTGCAAACTCCCCTCCCCCTCTCTCTCCTCACAAGGCCGATTCAAGCACCGTCTGCTAGAGAAAAAAAAATGTCACCGCCTCCTCAAAGGGAATCGTGAGGAAATGCGAATGCATTGCGTAGCGTCCATACGGCGTTTCTAATGTGAGAATCCGGGGTTAGAATACTTTCTTTTCTTTTTGTCTTACACCGTACAGCCAATAGCGCCGTTCGCCGCATGTGGCATTTTTTCTGTCGCTGAAAACGTGGTATGCATTTCCAGCTCTAGTAGCTAGCGGGCACGGTTAAAGATACTATGAAGTGAACAAAACAAATTGTGTTCTTGGTTTGGTGTTGGCGTTTCACAGCGGCGTCTCGAGCTCACATTTACGGATGTTCTCGAGAGGCGCCCAGTCAGCGAATGGTCGAGAGTGAGGCACGAACGGGCGGAAAAGTTGGGCGCCGAGAAGAGAGAGTGAATGGCGAGAGATGGAGTAGCAAAGCACTGAACCTACCCTCTCCTACATTCACTCACACCACATGCTCCGGTTGCTAGGGGCGAGGACAAGCGCGCGCGCCCGAAGCTGTTGCTATGAGTGAAGGAGTGAGAGCAGTGAGCGAGAGCGGTGCCGCAGACGCCACGGACAACGCCGGATGCCTGACATAGCCCGACTAAATAGTGCATCCGCATTTAAAACCAACTGCTCGCGCTGCACAACGTTCACTGGCCATCCCCTACAGTCAAGGGCGTCTTTACTTGGCTTTCGCTTCACTTGACGCTTTGCTTCACTCGAGTAGATGCAATCGAAGCAACAGAAACTTCAAGCAGTAGTGGGGCACAACCCAACATCAGCGTTCCACCACTCGTTGAAGGCAACGCTTCTCCTTCATTCAATAAGTGAGAATAATAAAGACGAAATAACAATAAACATTCCCAAACCATACACAATTACGCAACATTTACGCGATAGCCTGAAAACTCTGGGACACATTTACGCGATGCGGGTGGCCCTTTTTTAAGTTTCCTTTAACAAATACTGAAAGGATCAGTGAAAGCACTGGTTTTAGAAAAGTGGAGAAGAGGTCACTGTCACACATCACAGAGTGGTAGCAGTATTGAATTTACTTTTCATATAAGTGACATTTGCGTCATAGTATTGGTACATCTCCGCACTGAGTCCTAACCTGTCAGACCAGCTTTGTGCCAGCTTTTATCCTATAAGACAGAGGTGGCAGGATCGACCCACGGTCATTTCCTTTTTGTAGTGTTTCGATGGAAAAGAGGTGAAATTACGTGGATAGTGCTCATAAAGAGAAACACCCGATTTCTGTGATCATCTCGACGAGTTCCATGTAAATTGAAACGGGTTCCACTTGACATGATTTGGCAGTCAAATGTTACACCCAGCTGGCTTTAATGCAAAAGCATGTCTCCATCTGTTTGGTAGAGAGGGGTGTACAAATGAAACAATGTCCCCGGAACCTTAGATTTATTAAGGATCCTGCGTACGGACTTCCATCTCCATGAAGTATGAAGACAATTGAAACAACACAGTGACCACGAATAAAAGCAAATAAATGCACAATGTTTCAGCGCCTGTACGGGATGCTTGCTTTATTTGTCGTCATATTTGTTCCTGGCAAGATGGGTTTCCGTTTAACTATCGATTTTATTAATGTGGTATGAGAGAAATCACACACAAAAAAGAAAAGATCCGAGAACTTCCCCAATTAGGAAAGTGAAAGCAAACGATCTTTGGCATTGCGTGTCTTGCAGCTTTCTTTCTCTTTATTTCTTTTTCAATATTTTTTCTGACATGCTTTGCTGCTTTTTTTCTATCACATTGCGCAATGCTCTCTTCTAACCTTTTTTTTTTTCCTTCTTCCACACCATGAACTTGTCCTTCACCCACGTGCTTTGGTTGGGCAGCACCTATTTTGCTAGGGCAACGACGATGAGCGTCCGTTTATTTTCAGGCAACAATGAAGTGTGAACTGACAGGTAACATCAATAATAAATCATATTGGCGCATCATAGACCACCGGCGTGTCCTTTATTGGGAAACAGTAGCTTTTGGAAAACGGTCTACACGGGTGCGCTTGAGACCGTTGCACCCTTGAGTGCCGCAATTCTCTTCACTCGGCCTACTTTTCGCGCAGTACGCCGCACCATTAACGAAACGTGTAACCCATTACAGTCTTCGCTTGCAAGCGGGCGTACACGCAGACAATATCAATGCAACCTCGGAGTCCGCCTCGGTGGATCGGTGGCTAGGGTGCTCGGCCACCGACCCGAAGATCGCGGGTTTGATTCCGGCCGTCGTTGTCGCACCTTGATGTCGGTAAAACGGTAGAAGCCCGTGTACTGTACGATGTCGGTGCATGTTAAATAACACCAGATGGTGCATTTTTTGAACTCTTCACTACGCCGTCTCTCATAATCGTATCCTGGATTTGTGACGTGAAACCCCCATATTAGTATTAATGCCACCTCGGAAACGATTATTGCGCACCAAAGCAATGTTCGTGCTGGAAAAACACACGCAATCATTGCAACGCTCATTGAACCATTGCATCACAAAAAGTTTGGCGGCCAGCGAAGTGAACTCAGCTCCCATAATTACACTATACAAAAGGGGAAAAAACAAAAACAAAGCACACAAAGTAACCCAATGCGAAACGCTTCAAGGAAAGGCCAAGTGATGGTATTTATATCATATACAGTCCTGATTTTGTTGTCTGCATTCGTTTGGCCACCATTAGTGTTGACCGATTTTCGCGCGACCTCATAGGCTTATCATCGCATCCGCGATCTGCGGGAGGAGATTCCTGAAATAGAAGTTCAGTTTCCGGTCATCGCTCCCAGTCCTTGTAGTTTGTGCAACAGTTTGCCCTTATGTTGCTCCCATGGATGTATGTTCGCGCCGCCATATTGCTGTTTGTTTTACATGCGAGCACGATGATTGTCACGTAGTGGTTACGATCATAACTAGAGCCACGTTGGTGCTCACAGCACTTCCGGTTGTAGCCTAATCTTTTGTTATGAACTTCCGGTTCTGGCACCTTTGTTGGCTTTTCACCTATAATTGCTTACGCGCACTTGACTTCTCCTTTATAGAAGTTTACATGTGGACACACGCAAAGGTACGCCTAGGTCACAGCCATAGCGTTTCCTAATAATACAGTACAGAGAACTCTGGCGCTCATTTCTATGGCAGCTGTTAGGCATGGCGCTCCAGCCAGAATGGTAATTGTGAACAGTGCACAGATTTGTCTGGCATTCGTTCTTTGGGCTCCGTTTCACTCCATGTAACCTGGAACTGCTTTGTCGCAAGACTAAGTTCAGCAATTGTTCAGCCGTCTCACTTTACCACCTTAACGTTTTTAGATTCACCACTTCAAATTAGCTCACAAAGTTCTCAGCAATTTATTCTTTTATCCAAAATGAACTCGAAAACAAAAAATAAATAAGCTCAACGAGCGTTCGAAGCCGCAACCTCAAAAATGAGGGAAATTGGTGTACCATCATTACCATGGTGGCTTAATGATCACAGCGCAAGTTTCTTCAAAGTGTTGTAGAAAAGTTTATGGTGACACTTGGTCATACCAAAGTTACGAAGTCATTACCTAACTAAAACAAAGCAAAGAAAGAAAACAAAACTAATGCTAACCTATATGTCTTTACCCTCAAATCATCACAGGTAGATTGCCACTATCCATCAAGAGGAAGGTATATAACAGCTGCATCTTGCCTGTACTTAGCTACGGAGCAGAAACCTGGAGACTTACAAAGAGGGTTCAGCTTAAATTGAGGATGACGCAGCGAGCAATGTAAAGAAAAATGGTAGGTGTAACCTTAAGAGACCAGAAGAGAGCAGAGTGGTTTAGGGAACAAACGGGGGTTAAGGATATTGTCACGGCTAAAGGCCGGGCAAGAAGACAGAGGATGACGAAGTGATGAGCGTGGACAGCACCCACGATTCCTCTGAGAAAGAAGAAGTCGAAGTGGCTGCTCTTTTGTTCTGTTAATACAGACCTCGTTTTTCTGGTCGCACCGTCGTCCTGTACTCTGTTATTTTCACCTAGCGACATTGGTGGAGGTGCTGGACTTCTCCAACTGATGCTTGGGACACCTCCGCGCCCTAGCACATCGAGTCCACCACCGCAGTCCGTTCCTGCAGTGGATACTCCTGTCCACCGCTACAGTCGCCGACAGCGAGGCCTTAGTCCTGAGGTGATCCCGCTCGAACTTCTCCAGCAACACACCGTACCGGGAGAAATGGCTACCGGAGGGCCTTCACAGCTTACTGTTGATCAGCCTCTAATTCCTGAGACCTTCCACGGTGAGGTTTATGAAGACGTCGAGGATTGGTTAGCCCAGTATGAGCGAGTCGCCAAAGCCAACCGCTGACCAACTGAACAAAAGCTATCGCGCGTCTACTTTGCTTTGGCAGACAGCGCTCGTACGTGGTACGAGAACCGCGAGTCAAAGCTGTCTTCGTGGGAAGAATTTCGGCAGCAAATTCTCGGGACATTCGCAAACACCGACCGCTGTGATTCTGCTCTGCAGCTCATCGAGGCACGCATACAGAAACCAAACGAGAGCGTCGCCATGTTTGCGGAAGACATGGCCCGCCTATTTCAGCGGGCCGACCCCGGGATGCCTGAAGGTAAAAAACTCCGACATCTGATGAGGGGCGTCAAGGAAGAGCTGTTTGCCGGTCTCCTACGCAACCCACCAACAAGCGTAGCCGAATTTGTCAAAGAGGCTACAACAATCGAGCGAGCACTGCAGCAACGGCGCCGATACCATGACCAACCAATCAAAACATCTCCCAGTCTCTCTGCTTTGAGTGCCGGTAGTGAGTGTTCTCTGCGCGAACTCATTCGTGAGGTCGTTCGGGAGGAGATCCGAAACCTCCTTGTGACTCCGCAAGAAAATACCATGGCTTGCGTTGCAGAAGTTGTGCGGCAAGAACTCCGCCAAGCATTTTCGTTGCCCGAAGCGCCCTCAGACCAGCGGTCTGTGAGCTACGCATCAGCTGTCCGTCGACACACTCCAGTGTCCTACAACTCGTCACCACTGGCTTATCGTGACGTGAGCCAAGGGCCTTACAACGAGCCGTGGGCCCCAGCTCCCAATCCGCCGCAGCCGTATCCACAGTCCAACGTGCCTATGCAAACGGCGCCAATGTACACTCCGCCGACATCTGCATCTTGGTCGCAAGGTATGCCCACCAGTCGACCATTCATCCGTAAGACGGACTTGTGGCGCACCGTCGACCGTCGACCACTTTGCTTTCATTGCGGAGAAGCCGGCCATATTTTCCGCCATTGCCCGTACCGTGACCGTAGACATCATAACTTTCTACAAACCTCCCCTCGTGCCTATTTCGATAACCGCCGTGACAGCAGTGCAGGCCCGCAAGCACAGCAACCCGAAGTGCCGTATCGTCGACCCCGCTCTCCTTCACCTGCACCGAACTCGCCGCCGCAGCGCAGGTACTCCGAGGTGGTCCGGGGCAGATCTCCAAGCCCTCGTCGGGGACACTAACAGCTGCGACCTTTGGGGGGAAGGTTGCCGCCCGTCGAGATGCTAACACACCCCCAACATCTTCTCTACGACGTGATATGACGAATGATACCACGGATCGTACGACGCACGATACCAAGGACGATACGACATCACCGACATCAACGGAAATCGTAAGCGCCAATCTAGACATTTGTATAGACGGACGCCCAATAACAGCACTGGTAGATACTGGTGCGGACTTCTCTATTATCAGCCGTAAACTCGCCGACTGCCTAAAGAAAGTAAGAACAATATGGACGGGACCAAACATTAGAACCGCAGGGGGTCAATTGGTGACGCCGACAGGCAAATGTACAGCTCGAATTAATATCGGTAGTTCAGATTTCGTCGCTACTTTCGTAATTTTACCGGAGTGCTGCAAAGACCTGATCTTGGGCATGGACTTCTTGCGTGAATACGGTGCCATTATCAACATTCCTGAGAGATCGGTTACGTTTTGGACGGCCCCAGATCAAGTTTCGGATGTGCCCTGTACAGACCAGCGACGTCAGCCTTTGCGTGTCTTCGAAGACGACGTGACCATCCCACCGCGGTCGAGTGCACTCGTGGCTGTGACATGTGACACGTCGAGCGATTCTGAAAACATCGCCGAGCAAATTCCAACACTGCTATTCAGCCATGGTTTATCTATCGCAAGAGGCGTCGTAAGCATAAAATGCGGACACACGCACGTCCTTATTACGAACTTCAGCTCTGAACGCCGACATCTAACGAGGGGCATGGCAGTCGCGTACGTGGAAGAGCTCGGCGAGATGACAGACTGCCTAACTCTTGAAAAAGATAATTCAACTGATCTCACCCCTGCACCTCTATCTGTTGATATTGGCCCAAGTTTGCTGCCGGCGCAGAAGCAAAGTATCATGCAGCTTATTAACAAGTTTGAAGATTGTTTCTCTTCGATTTCCAGGGTCCGTCAAACGCCGCTGGCGAAACATCGAATTATAACGGACGACATGACCAGACCCATCAGGCAAAACCCGTACCGGGTAGCTCCGCGAGAACGTGAAGCCATCGAAAAGCAGGTGCGACAGATGCTTGAAGACGACGTTATTCAGCCGTCGAAAAGCCCTTGGGCTTCGCCGGTTGTATTAGTGAAGAAAAAAGACGGCACCTTACGTTTCTGCGTGGATTACCGCAAGCTGAATCAGGTGACAAAAAAAGACGTCTACCCACTTCCACGTATCGACGATTCACTCGATCGACTACGGCACGCGCGTTATTTCTCGTCGATGGATCTAAGGAGTGGGTATTGGCAGATAGAAGTCAATGAAAGAGACCGGGAGAAAACAGCTTTCGTGACACCTGATGGCCTTTTTGAATTTAAGGTACTTCCATTTGGCTTGTGCTCAGCACCGGCAACGTTTCAGCGGCTAATGGACACCGTACTATCAGGCCTCAAGTGGCAGACGTGCTTAGTGTATTTAGATGACGTCATCGTATTTTCTGCCACATTCGACGAACACGTCAGGCGACTACACTCAGTATTTCAAGCTATCCGTTCCGCCGGACTAACACTTAAGCCGGAAAAATGCCATTTCGGCTTCGAAGAGCTTCTGTTCCTGGGGCATCTTGTCAGCAGTGAAGGTGTGCGGCCTGACCCTGAAAAAATAGCTGCCGTTACGAATTTTCCAGCGCCAACTGACAAAAAGGCCGTCAGACGGTTTTTAGGACTGTGTGCTTACTACCGACGCTTCATTGAGAACTTCTCGCGCATTGCCTCGCCGTTGACTCGCCTTACCAGAGAAGACGTCGCATTCGTATGGAATGAAGAGCAGCAAAAATCATTCGACGAGCTGCGGCAACGCCTTCAGAAGCCACCAGTCCTCGCACACTTTGATGATGACGCACCGACAACAGTGCACACCGACGCTAGCAATGTCGGCTTAGGAGCTGTACTCGTGCAGTGGCAGGATGGCGCCGAACGAGTAATTGCTTACGCGAGCAGAACTCTTTCACGTGCGGAAGAAAATTATTCCACTACGGAAAAAGAGTGCCTTGCGGTGGTGTGGGCGGTTATAAAATTCCGCCCATACCTGTATGGTCGTCCTTTTAATGTTGTCAGCGACCATCACTCCCTCTGCTGGCTGACGAATTTAAGAGACCCTTTAGGACGGTTGGCGCGCTGGAGCCTGAAGCTTCAAGAATTTGACATGACGGTGGTCTACAGATCGGGGAAGCGACATTCAGATGCTGATTGCCTTTCTCGTGCGCCATACGAACCTGCGACGGCAGAAGATGACGATACAGCCTTTGTCGGAGTTGTAAACACGGCAACTGTCGCACAGCTGCAACGAGACGACCCCGAACTAGAACCCATAATACGTTTTTTAGAGGGTCGCACTTCAGCTGTACCTAGACTGTTTGCGAGAGGGCTTTCGTCATTTTGCTTGCGCAACGACGTCCTGTATAAGATGAACTTCACGCCACACGGAAACGACTACTTACTCGTCGTCCCAACATCTCTAAGGAGCGAAGTATTACAGGCAAGCCACGATGAACCAACATCCGGCCACCTGGGTTACACGCGTACGTTGTGCAGAGTGAGGCAGAAATACTACTGGCCACGACTGACGGCAACCGTTCAACACTATGTTCGGACGTGCCTTGATTGCCAGCGCAGAAAAGTTCCACCCGTCAAACCAGCAGGCCTCCTCCATCCTATTGACGTGCCTGTTACTCCATTCGCTCAAGTCGGAATGGATCTTTTGGGCCCATTTCCAACCTCATCAGCAGGTCGCAGATGGATTATAGTAGCCACCGACTACCTCACTCGTTACGCCGAAACCAAGGCTTTGGAGAGGGGCACGGCAAGTGAAGCAGCCCGATTTTTCGTAGAGAATGTGGTGCTGAGGCATGGTGCTCCATCAGTGGTAATAACTGACAGGGGAACTGCATTCGCAGCCGAACTATTACAGACAGTTTTAAGACTTAGTGGCACATCCCACCGGCGAACAACGGCGTATCATCCGCAAGCGAATGGTCTTACGGAACGTCTCAACAAGACACTAGCGGATATGCTCTGCATGTACGTCGATGTGGAGCATAAAAACTGGGATGAGATCTTGCCGTATGTCACGTTCGCCTATAACACGGCTTATCAAGAAACAACAAGAACAACGCCATTCCGCCTTCTTCATGGTCGTGAAGTCACCACTATGCTGGATGCTATGCTGCCGCACGAGTGCGAAGACGCTGAAACGGATGCTGATTATATCACTCAGCTGGCCGAAGAAGCCCGACAACTTGCACGCCTACGTATTAGTCGCCAGCAGGACTACGATGCAAGACGGTACAACCTTCGTCACCGACCAGTCTCCTACGAGCCAGGAGAGAAAGTTTGGATATGGACACCTATTCGGCGCCGTGGCCTCTCAGAAAAACTGTTAAGACGGTACTTCGGTCCCTATAAAGTTCTGCGACGTCTCAGTGACATTAATTATGAGGTTGTTCCTGATACTGAGCACTCTTCAAGGCGTCGAAGGTATGCTCCAGAAATTGTGCACGTGGTACGCATGAAGCCTTATTTCGCCGAATGAACTCATGCGTTTCCAACGAGTACAAACCGCTTTGATTATAAAGCATCGGGACGATGCTTTCTTGAATGGGAGGCTAATGTCACGGCTAAAGGCCGGGCAAGAAGACAGAGGACGACGAAGTGATGAGCGTGGACAGCACCCACGATTCCTCTGAGAAAGAAGAAGTCGAAGTGGCTGCTCTTTTGTTCTGTTAATACAGACCTCGTTTTTCTGGTCGCACCGTCGTCTTGTACTCTGTTATTTTCACCTAGCGACAATATCATAGTTGAAATCAAGAAGAGGAAAGGACATGGTCCGGGCATGTAGCGCGTAGACAGGATAACCGCTGGTCATTAAGGGTAACTAACGGGATTCCCAGAGAAGGCAAGCGGGTTAGGGGAAGACAGAAGGTTAGGTGGGCAGATGAAATTAAGAAGTTTGCGGGTTTAAATTGGCAGCAGCAAGCACAGGACCGAGTTCACTGGTGGAACATGGGAGGGGCCTTTGTCCTGCAGTGGATGCAAGCTGATGATGATGATGATGATGATGATGATTATGATGATGATACGTCTTCACGATTCGCAGTCCTTGGTATTTTACGAGTCTCACTGTGCCGGCAGAGCCGGGGTACACAAAGACGTCATGCGCGAAGTTTCGGCACATTTGGAGCGATCTCAAGTTTTGTATAGAAGTGTCCATGAAACTAAAAATGTGGCGTCTGATGACATCAGCAGTGACGTGAGGACGACGATGACACCTGTAAGTTCATGGTAACGTCAACACGAGGAACGCATATTATCACTTTGCGATGGCGTCATAAGGCGACGTCATCGCATAGCGATGATCTTACACGTTCTCCGTGTTGATTTGGCCGTACCGACAGTATAGCTTTCTACCATTTGTGGAGGAATCTAAGCTCTTTGCCTTAATGAATATCTCGTTATTTACCAATTCCTACACTTTAGGCTTTTTTTTTTTACTCAAGTAGGCCGTTGCACCCGAAACAATATACTGGCCAACTAAAAACATGGGCGATATTGGAAGACACACATAGCGTCAGTTTGTCTCGCCCTATTCCGTCAATGTATTTGTGGGGCAGCAGAATGTTTCAAATTTATACCCAGAACCAACTATTTTGTCTGTCAGCGCATTGCGGCTGGTACACCGCTATAAAACGATTCTGTCGACCCATATAACCAGGAGAGTCCGCGTCACGCCAGGAGTATCCATTCGCACACTCCTTCCATCTAGTCTGAACCATGGGCCTGGCTCAATTCTCGAAGCTGACTGCTCTTCGTCCGCGGGGCTCAGTCAATCACCAACAAAATGGGGAAGCTGCTAAATGATGCCCGCTGTCGACGATATTGCCACTGTGGCAATCAACGCTCTTCCCGTGTTAAGAGCCTTAATGGCACCTCTTCCCCCTTTCCCTTCTTCCTTGCTGTTATGTGAAAAAAGCAGTGCAGTGGCGAGAATCGGTTTTGTGTACTGAGGATGAGAACTAGGTTCCTGAGCCATTAGAAGCCGAGAGAAACACAGTGGTCACCGGCAACTGAAGGGAAGTCCTAGCTAACGAGGTCGTCGGTAACGGCGCCAATAGCAAGTCAAGCATGGCAGGCTGGCTCCGGCCTTGACCTAAGAAATACAGTGCGGTGACTATCGATGCATCTTCGGAAATTATTTTCTTCCCGATTCCACCAAAATGAATGAGCGATCTATATTACCACGTTCCTACGAAGTTTTGATGACTGCATAAGCCCAAAGCGTATAAATCAAAGAATTCACTCTTCACTGCATGATCTTCAGTCTTTTTTTTTTTTTTGCTGTAACAAGGATCACTTCAATTAAGTCTTTCTGGGAAATAAGCTATTAAAGCAAGCTATACCAGACAAGCGCCCTCACTACAGCACCTCTTTTCTTTAGTTTTATCTTTCTCAACTTGTGAAGAAAAAGCCGTGGCTCAAAAGCAATGAAAGTTATGCAAGAACACTGGACTGGCGCTAACAGAGAACAAAAAGAAAAGAACACGGCTTCCTTCCTTTTTTTACTCGGTACTACAACCCAACCCTGCGATAAATTACCAACTAGGCTGAATCGACACTCTGGTTCAGTTTGTTGCCATAATTTATATATACGGGTGTGGTATCAATCAGGTAGCTTATTATCAGCCTCTAGCTCAAAGATCTCGATGAAGCCAACGAGCCCGAGACTGGCAATGACACCGGGACAGGGAGAGGTGCTATCGAGAGCATTGCAATCAAAATGCAATCACGATGAGGTCCTGGATTATATGCGAGAAAAGGAACATACATACACAGGAACTTTGTGAACGAGTGCTCTGCTGGAGAGATTATGTCACGTACCACTTCTCGCGCTACCCCTGAAGATGGGTCATCATCACCGCCGCATTCGTTTGGCCAATATAAAAAGAAGGCCTGCCCTCCATAAATGAAGTTTCGCACATCTAACCCCCTCCCCGTTACTTCCGCATCCGTGTACTGGACACTGGACACTTCCTTGCTGCTCCGTATTTGCCCGACGAATGTTCGATCTGCCTGGATCCTATTACGGGCCACGGAACAATTTGCACCCCAGCGTGCGCAGATTGGAACAAGCCCGGCATGAAGCAAAGCCGAGAGAGGAATCAGAAAGAGAGAAGGCACAGGGGGTAAGGGAATGAGGAAGGTGTTGACGGGACTTCCGACAACGAACTTAGCATGCGGCGCCTCACCTTGGGTATCGCCGCTGCTTTATTCGAGCCACCATAGCTGCACACATGTAGTAGGTTCGCGCCAGAAAGGAAATTGGAATACTGCAGGTGACCGAAACGACGAGATGAGATTGAGGACCGCGATTAAATGTGAACCGCATTGCCACTGATATTTGTATTATTCGCCTTTTTTCTTCTTGTTCAAGAACGATTTCTGTTTGTAAGATAACTGCTGCCGGCGATACCATGAGATAGAGAGAGAACTGCTAGATGTGGCCCATATTGCAGCTGCGTTTTTTCTACTTACTATTATGCATCAGATGGAGATCAATCGGAGCTTTCGTCACGCATTACAAGAAAAAAAAAGCAATGCGGAGACAACGCAATTATTGGTTTAAAGGTGATTAATAATAATAATAATAATAATAATAATAATAATAATAATAATAATAATAATAATAATAATAATAATAATAATAATAATAATAATAATAATAATAATAATAATAATAATAATAATAATAATAATAATGGTCACTGAGGCTTCGCATTTAGCAGTTGGACGCGATAGCAATGGCAAACGTTTTCGATAGCAAACGTTTTCGAACTTGCTATGTACCCACTACGTTGCCTTAAGAGTACAGTAGCGTGTGCGCCTTTTGTATCGGATGACTGGCTTCAAACCGCGAAGCCATTATGATAATCACATGTTCTGACGGCCGCTGGCAATGGGCGCTTGCGCCACGCCTTACTACTGCAATATTCCGTGTTCCCTTGTGAAGCATGAATGCAGGACCCGTGTGTTTGTAGAGCATGGAAGCTACTCACACTGCATTTCCAAGCAGAGGAAGTTCTTTTCACAGTACGTTATATTCGCAAGCAGACACGTGGCCGTGTATTAAAACATCCGCTGGCCACGCAAACGACCCGGATTCGATCCAAGCTCGAGCCCCGCCACGGTGGTCTAGTGGCTAAGTTACTCGGCTGCTGACCCGCAGGTCGCGGGATCAAATCCCGACTGTGGCGGCTGCATTTCCGATGGAGGCGGAAATGTTGTAGGCCCGTATACTCAGATTTGGGTGCACGTTAAAGAACCCCAGGTGGTCAAAATTTCAAGAGCCCTCCACTACGGCGTCTCTCATAATCAAATGGTGGTTTTGGGACGTTAAACCCCACAAATCGATCCAAGCTCGCACCCAAACGTACCAGGCTCGGTCCCCAATGTGACCCAGGATTTTTATTTCATTAATTTATTTGCATTGTTCTCAATTTTTTTCGGTGATACATAGGATGATGATTTTTTCCTTACAACCAACAAAACCAACGCCGACGCCAGAATCTCTGTGCAACGAGTTTTTTTAACGCTATCGCGTAAATGCCTGACATTTTACATCCCAAAAGCCTGATATGATTAGAGGGACGCCGTATTGGAGGGACCTGATAATTTCGACCACCCGGGAGCTCCCTATCGTAGATGGGCTTCTACATTTCTTCCCCTTCAGAAAGCGATAGCTGGAGCAAAAACCGAACTCGTGACTTTAGGGTGAGTAGCCGAGCAGCGTAACTACGAATGCACTGACTTTTGGGGCTATAATTGCGTACAGCCAGTAGTGACCAAGATTAACAATCACTCTGCCGTCTCTATAACGAACATTAGCAGTGCCTTAGTAAGCTTTATTCAGTGCTAACGAGTACATATGAGTAAATACGGCGTTCTTGGTCAGTGCCACCTAGCGAGGCCCCGTGTTGAGCGGCATTACGTTCATGGTTAACGCGTACTTTGCATCAGAATTCGAACATCACTTTTTGCCACCGAATCCTGTTTCAAAAGCGCTAGGGAGGAGTACTTTTCCAGAATATTGCATGAGAGCGGACGAGCTTTGAATTGGGTCCTCCAAAATATGTAAATATGTGTGACTGTGTAGTGGGCTGCTTCCATGTGAATATTGAGAGACCGAACCCCTCAACTGCTTCGCGGACTAGGTGAACAGCCCCGACAAGTTCTTGCAAGCACGAGCAGCGGATTGCGGCTTCCCATCTATAGTAGAAAATAACGACCATTTTCTCACTAACTTGGTGTCCTTCGATGACATTACAAAGTATATGATGACGGTACAACGGAGAAAGAGAAAAAATGAAGTCGGATGGAGAGAGGCTGAGGATGAGCCGCGTGGGAATATTTTGGTGATAAGCAGGGCCCACATCACCCACGTCACGCCAATGTGTGTGAAGGCTCTGACGCTTGCTTGCTTTTGTACCTGGCTTTTCACCATGAACGCGTACAAAATGTGTGCGCATGTAAGAAGAGCGCTGCAGCAGGCATTCAGAAAGCCATCCAGTTTCAAGCCGCTCATACAGACGAATCCATTCCACAAAGAGGTGAACCTCAGTCATTATTTGAAATTGAGATCTGCGCTACGCATTCAGGATGGCTAGAAATGAGTTATGTGCGCATCTCCGCAGGGACCTCGTGAGGAGGACCTCCATGGCAACTCTGCGTTGTTACATGGCAAGATATCAGGCATATTGGACGAGGGCATACACAGGTGCACCAGAACTGCTGCTATCTTATTCATAAATGTGTTCAAAACAGGGAGCTTTAACTCTTCAACGCGCAGCAACGTGTTGATACTGGCCTCTGGGAGCCCGCTAAGAAAGGTCATCAAAAAAAGTTGAGAACTGCGCGAGGGAGCAGGTACTGCACGTTCGGCATCGTTGGAGACTTTCATCTATCTATCTATCTATCTATCTATCTATCTATCTATCTATCTATCTATCTATCTATCTATCTATCTATCTATCTATCTATCTATCTATCTATCTATCTATCTATCTATCTAATTGTTGAAAGTGATTTGACTGTTCTCTATTGTATTACGCAGGACTGTAAGGTATCAGACAAACGCAGCTTGAACAAACAAATGAAATTGAGGATCCGATGCAATGCTTCCGGTGTTTTGGGATGCTTATTCCATTCAGATGTACTTCGATGAAGGTAAGAGTGCTTAAGTTGCTTAAGTTGCTTGCTTCAGACGTTAGCCTGCAGAGCTTCGAGAACACAGTCACGACGGCAATGCAGGTAGGTGACGAGAATCTGGTGCACAATACGCTCGCGGAAGATTATGGAACCTTCCATTCTATACAACGAGTCAAGCGTGAGCTTTTAAATAGCTAAAGAAGGAACCACAGCAGAAATAAGCAAAAGCCAGGCTTTAAAAAACAGGACACTGTGGAAAATGGTAAAATCAAGAAAGAAAGAAAAAAAGGAAGAACACACTGATGACAGGAACAAGCAAGAAAGAAGCAAAGAGGAAAAAAAGAAAAGGAAGGGAGGAAAGAAAACTAAATAAATAATTTGAATAATCAATAAAAAAGACACAGCGGCTGACAGAAACGGTGACACAAAAAAAAGAGAGAAATAAAAAAGAAAAGAAAGAAGGAAAGAAACAAATAAAAGGAATTCAAGTAAATGAAGAAGAAAAACAAGGAATAAAGAAACAGCGAGAAAAATGCGATATGAAAAGATTCTCGGAGCGCTGCCGAACCGACTTTTTCGCTCGGAGTTCCCCACATTTGCGTCTTATTACGTGATTTCTCTCAGTGAATCTAGTGGGAAGAATTCTAGCGTGAAAGCCGATGGGGTCCTTAAAGATCACCGACTTGAGCTCAACTCAACCCCAAAAGAGAGACAAGTCAGCAAGAACGCAGTTTCGTTCGCTTCCATTTCATTTAGTGATTTTGCATTTATATCATTCTAAACAACCTTCCCCAACGAAACCCCTTGTTGTGGTTGTAGAATATTTTTTTTATCGCTAGCATTTTTTTTTCTTTGTACTAAGCTCGTTCATCGCATACATGCCTCAGTGAAGCCTCAAGGCTTGTTTCACGAATCACTACAACCTCGAACCCCTGGTTTAACACCGTTGCCTGACCTCTGACTTATTAATGAAGTGGTGGCTGGATACCTCATGCAGAATAAATGTATAGTCGTCGGTACTCTTCCTTGACGACATTCCGTGCGATTGGTGTGATCTCCTAAAGCTCGTAACGTTTGTGGCGAGGCCTGTTGTGGTATTCAGTACAGCAGCTACAGCAGCACTGCTACCAGTATGCGCTCCCTTATCACCATTCGCCACGTCCTTCAAATAGAGCAGCTTTCTTCTTGCGCTTCGCGGTTTCCAAAGCGTCTAGACCTAATCAAAAACTATGGTCATTATCATTTGTGGTGGATTTGTTTGTACAGATATTGTTCGCATCTTCTTTTCCTTTTTCCCCTTTCCCAGAGCCAAGTAGGCGACCGGAGTCCTTTAGCCTACCTATCTATCTATCTATCTATCTATCTATCTATCTATCTATCTATCTATCTATCTATCTATCTATCTATCTATCTATCTATCTATCTATCTATCTATCTATCTGCCTGCCTGTCTGTCTGTCTGTCTGTCTGTCTGTCTGTCTGTCTGTCTGTGTCTGTCTGTCTGTCTGTCTGTCTACTTACGTCTCTCTCCCTCTATCTCTCTCTGTGTGTGTGTCTGTGTGTGTGCGTGCGTGTGTGTGTGTGTGTGCGTGCGTGCGTGTGTGTGTGTGTGTGTTTGTGTGTGTGTGTGTTGTGCATGCGCGCACACGTATGCGCACTTGTGAAAGATGTAAACAACATTTGTGAAATCTCAGTGTATTCTCTTTGCCATCTCTTGAGACTTTTCGTTTAGCATTGAGCACAACAACGCCCGAATCAGAGCCTGAATTAACAAAACTTCTTTTTTGTAAATGCACTTTCCCAATGGTCAGCCGACTCCACCACTGATGTCTCTCGTGTCGTGATTGGTAAAAAAAATCTTGTTACTAAATTTTCTAGCACGACATTTTTCTGTAAATGGAACCAAGAGCTACATTCGGTTATGTCTACACTATCAATTATTTTGATTGATTGATTGATTGATTGATTGATTGATTGATTGATTGATTGATTGATTGATTTCATTGATATGTCGGGTTTAGCATCCCAAAACCACCAAACGATTATGAGAGACGCTGTAGTGAAGGGCTCCGGAAATCTCGACCACCTGGATTCTTTAACGTGCATGCGCTCAAATTTGTGAACACGGGCCTACAGTATTTTCGCCTCCATTGACAATGCAGCCACCTCAGCCGGGATTTGATCCCGCGACCTGCGAGTCAACTGCCAAATACCTTGGCGACTAGACCACCCCGACGGGGCTATTGAACATTTTGGACACACTAAATATACTAAAATAAAGACACAGAGAGGCCACATTTTCTGACTCACTATACTAGCGCGAGCGAAGTGTCTCGAAAGTCATAAATAACAAACTCACCCGGTTCTCAAAACCATCCTGGTTTGCTTGCTGAAAGAGTAATCGCATGGCAAATTGACTGGGTACAATCAATAAAGAGATGGAATATGAGGGGACGAACACAACAGGACTGTTGTAAATCTTTTCACTCAAAATTTGATATTGTTTACTCAGCGTATAGACCAACCAGCATCGATACGGGCATTCATTTCCTTGGTGAAAATGCACAGCCTGTTCGCTTTCCTTTTTTTTTCTGTGTCGTTATGACAACTTCCTGGCTATTTCAAATTTTCGCGAAGCGAAACTACTTCATGTGTAAGTTTTTGTCTGTTTTAAAACGTTTTGAAATTTTCTGCAATTCACTGGTGCGACAGCCCATTTTAATTCATTGACATGAATAACTAAATCTTGTGGCATCGCAACGACATTTTTGTTGGTAAAGGGACAATCAAAACATGACGTCAGGCAGGCGTCATCGGAGCAAATCGATTTGGCACCTTCATCCTATTAGGATGCATGCATTAGCTTTTTTATGAAGACTTTTTTTTTACGTTTTCTCTTCCTCTCTCTCTCTCTCTATCTCGCTCTATTTCTTTCTTTTTATAAAGTGATGTTTGATTGCTGTAACTGCCCGGCAATTGTCGAATCATCTTACTGATGGACTAGAATGTTAGCACGAGCTGATAACTTGCCTTATACTTACGTTGGCTTGATGAAATACGCAATCGATAAACAGATTTCGCCCTCACAACTCAGCAAATAAAAAAAGTTGCGTCACCCAATGGCAGTTCGATTACTACTCATATCAAGACATACCATCGTTTATAAACAAAGAATGAAGTGTAGGGCCTGCTGAAAACAGGGTAAAGATCCTCGGAATGCAACAGGATAGAAAAAGTCGATGAAACGACCTGCATGAGTAGGTCACGTAACCGTAAAATATTGCTTACGCAAGGCAAAGTCACTTGCACGTGGTATTTGTTGGTAACATGCAAAAGAAAAACAGCACAAAAATGAAAGCAGCTTGCACCAAATTGCAGAAGGCTAGGTCACAGCAGGGCACTTTCAAGTTTCCCTGGTTAACCATCTATACAGAATGCTTGGACAGTCACTGAACGCATGCCGGTTCACGGTCATGTTATTTTCTCTCTACGAACCAAGCAAAACCTGGACCACAAGAGCTCTTTCGTAATAGACGTATGCACGAACAAACTTGAAAAATGGAAGCGCCCGAGTGCAACGAATTTTGTCCTACGGCAACGCGCTTGTCTGTGGCATTCCGTTCGCTTTCATGACCGAACCGATGAAAATCAGGAGTCCCCGTACCAGCTCCCTAGTTCGGTTCGATTGCGTATGCACTTCTTACGAGGGAGAAACTCACGCTGTACAGCGTACCTGCTGGCAGCCCGGGAAATAATAAAGGAGGTGAGCCGGCGTACCTGTCTCCGGAAACGTATGCGAACGCAGCACCGCGCCCTAAGGCAATATGCCCTGGATATTGGATCTTCAGAAGGAGTCCGGCCTGAACATACACGTAACATACACGCCTTACATGTTCGTTTTAGTTTCTCATGTATATCAAAGAGAGAACGCATTCCTGTCAGAGCTAGAGATGTTGTTGCTAGCGAGAAAATCGGGTTACGACAGCCAGCTGAAGAAGAACAAGGCGAAAAGAGTAGATAAATGAGAGCTCTCGGAAGTATAAGGTCAGCAGGTACGAAATTGGTCCTGCATAAATTGTTTATGAGTATGTGCAAATCGAAAAAGCAAGCCACTAAAAAAGTGTTTGATAAATATGCTTGAATAACACTCGTGTTTGGTTTCAGTAATTTCACGTTATTAAAATGAGAAGAAAGAAATGTAGCGTGAAACGAACAAGATACCACGGCACCAACTCGCGCAAGAGCAAGTTTTTATCGATGACAGGAGAGCATTGCACTGCTTTCAACAGGAGTCCTCGTTGCTTTCGAGCCACGCATGCTTTTTTTTTTCTTCTCAAATTACGAACCAGCTCGCTCAACGAAACTTTTTAATAATCGACGTTATTGAAACGCGAGCGACCGAGTTGCAAGCGCTTACACTGTAAACCGACTCGAGACTGGTACGAGTTTGCAGTTTGTGTCAATTCGGAAAACTTTTTATATAGTGTGTTGTTGAGCCTCTTTCGAAACGTTTTATTACGCTCAATGACATTGCATATCCAGCTTCAATACAGCCTCCTACATTATGCAGCATTGGGCTAACTCAGCTGCTGCTTACAGGTGCACATAATACAAAGCGATAACGGCATGGTTGAGATAGCTTCTTACTTGTCCTGTAACTGTTGTGCATCGAACAATTAAGGCTTTTTTCAAATTGTTACGAATTGATCAGGAACACAGAATATCCTGTTTCTTCATACTGCTGCACTATGTAGTCGAATATACATGGGTTTCGTTTTTAAGTGTGAAGCATTTCTTCATGTACTGCATCTATCTATCTATCTATCTATCTATCTATCTATCTATCTATCTATCTATCTATCTATCTATCTATCTATCTATCTATCTATCTATATATATATATATCTATCTATCTATCTATCTGTTTTGGATATCTATCTATCTATCTATCTATCTATCTATTTATTTATTTATTTATTTATTTATTTATTTCTCTATCTATCTATTTAACTATCTATCTATCTATCTATTTATCTATCTATGTAGTGTTCTTTCGTTCTTCTTTTCTTTGCACCTTTCCTCCTTTTCTTGTTTTCTCCCAGTCGCCATCCTTAATTTTAGGGAACGTGCCACCACCACGTTCCACGACGATCGAGGCACGGCAGCTTTACAGCCGCTCGATCGTTGACCCCGCTATGCAACGAGCTAGCTCCCCGCCGAGACCCGCTACGTGGCTGCCGCAGCACCAGCAGCTTCATCCTCCTCCGCTCCTCTTCCCCTTCGCCACCGCGTTCATGGCTCGTTTGTTCGGCGGTTGCCGGCGTCACGGTGGTAGACACGCCTAGGGTCTTCGGAAGCGGTCGCCAGTCACGCTAACCCATGCGCTCATGTGGCTCCCCGGTCCGCAGCATCCGCGAACTACACATGGCGCTGCAACCGCCCTAATGCTTACGGCCCTAAAGCTTGGTGCCTCATAGTATCTGGTTATTCACACTACACGACTGCGTAGGAAAGCAGAAAAGAAAATATAGTGCTGAACTTTTGCAAAATCACACGGGAGGTCGAGTGGATAAAGTCGGTGCATTCAGAGCTCTAAAAGCTGCTTGCGCTACTTCGTTATTTTCGAGCTGTAGGAAAGGTGCCGCCTGGTTGCTTATAGGGGTTTAAAAGAAAGGCGAATTTGTAAGCATTTACGATTCGAAAGCGTAAATCCGCGAATATGCTGAACAAAAAAGATGGCTTATCCCTCCATCATAGAATTGGTTTGATACCAAAGTGAAACATGTAGCCAAAAGTAGTTGAGCGCTTTAGGGCACTGACTAATGAGACCTTCTACACTCACAATTGCTTTTTGGTAGATAGCTGTTGGCGGATAGCAGCGCTTGATGAGAACAAACCCATATTGACACATAGTGTCACATTTCCGTTCTCACAACTAACGCCATGAATCCTGATTTAACCCTTTCGATAGCTGAAAATGTTAACATATACCTGGACACCGAATATGGTGAGTGCTGCGTCGACAGCAAGCACGTCTCAAATTTCGATCCTTGAAAACGTGAAACGAGAAAAAAACGTGCTGCGCGCCATGTCTTCCTTCTAGCCTGGCCGTTAATTCTCCCGGGAACCCGGTGCCACAGGCAGGCGAGCATTGCGAGGATATTATATGCGAAGTAGCTTATGGTCGGGCTTGTCCCTTGTCCGTCGTCGTAGCCACGCTAGTACTCGGAGCACACACCAGATGGCTCTGTAGTAGAGCGCTCGCTTCCCTCCGGTGTGTGCAATAGTGTGAGTGGATACCGCTAGTGGCGCTGCACTGCTCTGCATAGTAAAGGCTCGCAAAGCGACTGAGTGTGCAACCACGAAGATTTACGGGGATGAATAAAGAGCACCTTTTATAGAACTTTGTCTACCTATGGCTGCTTCGCCGGGTTCCCTTTACAAGTAGGTGAGCGCGATTTTTTTTCTTTTGAGTGGCGGGGGGAGGTGAAGCTCTTTAGAGCCTAGCCTTCTTGTCGTCCACGTCCGTCACGCTGACAAATCGGAAGGTGAAACTGAACACCTGCACAACAAAAAAACGAAAACATTTGTGTAAAAATGCGATTTGATGCGTACATCAATTAAGTATATCACAGCACAATATACATATGATCACCTGCAACGCCCGTCCATACGTCCATTTACCCATCTGCCCATCCGACCATCCATCCATCTGTCCATCCATCTGTCAGCCCGACCGTCCGTGCTTCCGTCCGTATGTCAGTCTGTCCGTGCGCGTGTCAGTCTGACCTTTTTACTAGTCACCGACTTCCTCGTAGACATTATGGACTTAAGACCTAGCTTCGTTCACTCGCCATCATTCACTTGTTGGCGATGCGAGGATTTTTTTAAGTGCATCTACGTTGTAAGCAAGGCTTGGACTGAAGCCGTCCCCTTTCGGTATGTTAAAACGTTGACGAAATTACACTTCTCACTTCGCGCCGAATGGGACGGTCGCAACATCATCGCGTTGCTGTAGCTAATCGCTGAGTTTACGCATTACTCTACCGCGTCTGGCACTTCACCCTTTACCAAACTTCGTCCATACGTTGACCCCAACCC
The DNA here is from genome assembly GCF_043290135.1 of Rhipicephalus microplus. Taxonomy (NCBI): domain Eukaryota; kingdom Metazoa; phylum Arthropoda; class Arachnida; order Ixodida; family Ixodidae; genus Rhipicephalus; species Rhipicephalus microplus. The sequence continues at coordinate 5,238,336 of NC_134706.1, read as the reverse complement.
GCGAACCAAGAGCACTTTGAGATGAAAGCGTGAGAAATAAAATCGACATTTTTGTCCGTTCCTTCATATTTTTGGCAATGACACAGTAGGCTCAACGCCCACCAGCCTTCATCTTGAAACGAGGGGTCATAGGTTCGATGTCTGTCAACAGAAATGTTTCTTCTAGGATTCTTTTTTTTTTTTGCTATTTGATGGCGTTAACTGTGCTTACTTACTACCATGATGGAAATGAGTCATGAAAGTATTGTCGAACCTCGCGTAAAACACTTTCGTGTAAAAAAGAAAGAGAGAGAAAACTATGGCGGCCCTCTTAACGCATAGCTCAGATGGTCGGTGAGGGTCCGTCGTAAACGTAAAAAAAAACATCGAAACAAACGACCAATAAACGACAAGCACGAACGCTGACTTGAAACTAAAGGCTTATTGCTAAAGAAACAGAATATGTACAGAAAATCAAAAAAAAACGATGGCTTCGCGACGCTGAGCAGGTATTCAAGATATGCTCTGTTTTAAAGAGAGCATACAAAATATTGCTGTGTTCTTAATTCGCGACACCGCTTATTGAATGTTTACTCACGTAATCCTAAGTTCAAAGCGTCTCCATAATTTCATGTGTATAAACGATTTCATAGCGATCATCTACAAACCCTATAACAGTTATGCTTGGATTCATGAATATTGCCACGTTCCTTTCCCCAAGTTTTCATATCACCCCTTTACACTACGTTCAGCGCAAACCGTGCCTATGATGTTCGAGAAGCTTCGAGGCTTTAGTAGATCGTTTTGTCCAGATTACGCCCACTTCGAGAACGTCATAAATTATTCGGGAACATTGCCGCAAGCGATAATGCCATAATATTTGATGGCGAGGGAGTAAATGCCAACACAATTCGCCGCTTGTCAGTTGATCGACGGCCGACGCTCCGTTCGCCGCTATCAGGGCCAGTGTCTTACTTTCCTTTTTCGTGGCCACAAGTTCGGTCTGAGTAAACAGTTTCTTCTTCGACCCAAAGTATACTCCCTTCGTTCGCGTCACGTCTTCGTGACAATATCATTCCAATTTGTTGTATTAAGTATTTTTAATTGCTATGTAACAATTGTATGTATTTACAGTACATTCTCATTCCACTTGTAGGTACTCAATATTTTTCCTGTAGCTCAGAAAACTACTACTGCTAATAATAAAAAACGGACCACTGTGCCTACCCTTCAATAGGCACTGAGTCCTACCTGTATAATAATAACCAGCCACTCTACGTAGTATACACGTGATAAATTGATTGATTGATTGATTGATTGATTGATTGATTGATTGATTGATTGATTGATTGATTGATTGATTGATTTAAAGGCTGTCTATATAAGCTACATCGCTAAGTCCATACAATGAAGTGAATGGTATGTGGTTGCAAAAGCGACCGAAGGCAAAAAAACGACAGCTTGGGTGAGTAGGTAAATAATCTAAAGTTATTAGGCACTTCACCAAGGACTCATGTGAAATACACATGGGCGTTTTCTTTATTGTGTTGTGTCCTTCGTGCAGTGTTAATCATTTTTTAGCAGGAAGCAAGTTGAACTGCTGAGTAACAATTGGGAGACGTCTTGAAAAAAACGCAGAGGAAGGCCACAACACGAGAAACACGACACAACAAGTACGTTGGACTTATTTATCTTTGTTTATTTTCAAGGACTTAATTTTTTTTCACTGCTATACCAACAAAGCGGAAGTTCAGAACTGCAGGGCAGTCGCGAATACATATAGCAAGAAACAAACAAAAAAAAAACGCTGGCACACTCGGCGTGGTATCCGCTGCGGTTGATCGGTTGGTATGGTATTGTGATGGCCCCGCACGTGGGAATGGATTCGATTTCCGATCCGGGTGGTGGTGGTGAAAAACATTTATTTACAAAAGAGAGGTGTAGGACCTCTGTAGAGGCCCCTACAGACTAGGTGGAGTCTCTATTCCGGGACCCCATTGGTTAAAGCCGCCGTCTTGGCTCTCTGGACCAAGGCCTGCTGGGCCTGAAGGTCTGAGCAGCCGAGCAGGGCCGCCTCCCAGTCCTCTCGCCTAGGGTTACATCCAACAGCCGTCTCAAGGCATTGGGTGTGATTAATTCATACCAAGAGCTGAAGGAAGCCCATCTTTTAAACCAGTACACACGGCTAGCCCAAACCAACTCTGGCCAACGCCTGCTTGCACGTCTGCACATAAGACATGATTTCGAACAACAGGAACGGGTCAAAGTGCCAGAACTGTGGCGCACAGCCCTTCTGGTCCGACCTCTACCCACTAAAATGGACAGAGATGAACACACAGCGCGACGTGACGCACGCGCTCGGGCGCTGGAACGATCCGGGTGGCCGCATCTCAATAGGAGCTGGCGGAAAGAACACCGTTTACATACCACGCTTTTGGGTGCA